>NC_056726.1:297005766-297208266 GCF_019279795.1 Protopterus annectens | reverse complement strand
AGGGGGAGTTTTCTCCCCCTCTCTTCCCTTTAAGAAGTCAGAGGACCTGAAAGCCATTCTGTCAGGCAAGCAAGGATAATAAAACTCTCTACTCTAGAGCTTCCCAACAGATGACTTGTGTTGGGAGATGATCTCATAAGCTCAGGAAATCTGCCCCCCCCCCCCCAAAAAAAAAAAAAACATTTCAGTGGGTATCTGGATGAAGTAAGAAGTGGAGTCATACCATGATTCATTTTCTGTATGGAATTTGCCATGGAGGATGTCTAGAAGTAAGCAGAATTCTATTCTTATCGCTCACAAGAAACAGGAGTTGCCATTTATAAACCCCATATGAATGAAGTGAGATCCTGATGAGACATCCATGTTCATACCCACAGGAAATTTTGCAACCTTACCAAAGCATTGGATAGGGGTGACAACAGTCTTTTCGTTTGCCACACTGTAGCCGAGATACCTCAACCCTTTATCTATCCATGATGTTCATCGTGTTTCACTGTTGCAGTCATTACACTTGGGTTATCCTGCTGGCAGGTGACCCGCAGTTGGCCCGAGTTCCAAAGTCTTGGTCCGGCGTCGGTTGCTGTCGCCTTTTCCCTGACGTCAGTGCGCCAGGGGTATAAAAGTTGCAACCGACGCCATTTTCTTCAGTCTTTCTTGCTGTGCGGTGCCCGAAGCAAAAGCAGTTCGCAAGTGCCGGTCGGCCGACTCCTGAGATTTTCAAAACTGAGTTTCAGAACCGAAGTCTTCAATAAAGCTAAGTACCCTGTTGGAGAAACTTTTTCTTGCTCCAGACCGATGTCAGTAAAAGTTAATAATTGTATTTCTTGTGGGAAGCAAATACCTCAAAAGGACTTTCACTCTTACTGTATTCCTTGCCTAGGCCCTGACCACGACGTTACTAGTTGTCAGTTTTGTGCTAGATTCAATAAACAAACTATTAAACGTCGGTTTGATTTTGCTTTACATTATTTCGGCTGAAGGTTTAATTACATAATGCCGTCGGAACAACCGACGACCGGAATTTATAAAAAACGCAAAGACAAAGAAAAAGACAGGCATCCAAGGTCCAAAACCGACGACGAAGCCTCTTCTAGGCCAGTCACCGGTTCTCGGTGAGGCGCTTTCGCAGACCCTGACACCCACTACCTCAGAGCCACAGGCCGTAACCGACAGCCACGTGGAGACACCAAGGCCTGTGGAAATTCAAGGTATTGGGCCTACGGAAACTATACCCTCATATGGGTCCGGAGCCGCTGAGCAGGCATCGGCTTCTGAGGGTGTTGTCAGACCTTCACAGCTTACAATTAAGCCCACTACAGCAGCAAAGGCAAAGTCAAAAACACTTTTAAAGACAAGGAAACAAGTACAGCATTCTCCAGAACAGTCATCCATGCCAAAGAAATAGATGCTTAAAATGGCCGAAGACCTAATTACCTTAATCAGGGCTTCCCATCCCCCTCCTGACAAAAGGCCTAGGCAAGACACTGATTATGACTCCTCTGACCAGTTTTCCATTTCCTCTGATTCCTCTTCTGATCAGGGATATTCTCTCCCTCCCTATGAGGACTCTGATGCAGAAGAGTCCATACCTTCAGCCTCTCCGCCTGAGGATTATTCTTTTGGGGAAACCCTGCACACCATGAGGGAGCATTTCTATTGGGAGAGCAAGGATTATTCTGAATCCAAGAAAAGGCTCCGAGACTTCCTTTTATTGCCTCAGCACAGGCCCCTGGCTATCCCCCCTGTGCTTGATATTGTTGATGTTTTTTCTGAATCCAGTCTGTCTCCTGATTCTTTACCCCCTGCACCAATCAAGCCAGACAGGTACTACAGAGTCCCCGACACTCACAAATTTATTTACAAAAACCCCGCTGCAGACCCAGAAACAATTTCCCAGGGTCCTAAAGGGGTTAAGGCTTCTACTGCTAAAAATCCTGTCCCCTCGGATAGGGATTCCAGAGCTCTGGACAGATGGGGGAAAAAAGTTTACACTTCTGCAACTTTAGTTGTAAGAGCTTTAAACTGTCAGTTTCACATGCTTAAATACCAACAGTACCTCGTGTCTTTGTTAAAGCAGAAAATGATTTCAAATACAGAAGGTTCTGACAGTAAGGAAATGCAGGATTTATTGCATGCAGTTGAACAAGTGGGAAAGCATACTCTGCAATGTGGTTTTGATTCATTAGAGGCTTCTTGTAGAGCCGCAGTTACAGGCTCTGTTATTCTAAAGCTTGCTTGGTTGAAAGAACAAAGTTTACCTGACCATGTTAAAGTAAAATTACTGGATGCACCATTACAGCATGATACTTTGTTTGGGGTTAAGGCAGAAGAGGTGTTAAAGAAAATGGAGGATAAAGCAAAGTCAATGCAGACAGTGAAAGATTTCTTACAGGTTCAACCACCTAGATTTAGCAGAAACTGGCCTTCAAAAAATTGGTCTTTTCCAGTGTCAGACAGGCCACAAAGAGGCAGATACAGATGCCCAAGAGGCAGACCTCAGCCCCAAGGCTGCTACAGACCTAAGCAATGGGGTGCTTCCGCCCCCAAAGGAGGGGAAGACAAATCACAACCTTATAGGAAACAGTCCCAATGACTTCCCTCTGCAAATGCCAAGCACTTCCCTCTTGACCCCTTGGGGGGAAGCTAGCACTTTTCTCAAAAAATTGGCACATGATCACCCAGGACCAATGGGTGCTGAATATTGTTTCTCAGGGTTACAGGTTCCACTTCCACATGCTTCCAAAACCAAAAGGTATGCCAGACCTGCCACAAAACCAATGGGCAGAGGCAACAAAACAGATTGCTGCTCTTATGGACATGGGAGCTATTCAAAAAGTTCCACAGCAAGAACAGGGACAAGGATTTTACTCAAGACGTTTCTTAGTACCCATAAAGGACAAAGCCTGGAGACCAATACTGGACCTGTCAATCCTAAACACTTTCCTGGATGTTCCAAAATTCAAAATGTTAACACTACAGCAACTTCTGCCCATGCTGGGCAAGAAGGCTTGGCTAGTTACTTCGCACCTCAAGGAGGCATACCTGCATGTCCCAATCAGACAATCTTGCAGAAGATGCCTCAGATTCATAGGCTCAATGCATTACCAATTATCTGCACTGCCCTTTGGCTTATCTACTGTGCCCAGGGTCTTCACAAAGTGCCTGGCACCAGTAATTGCATTTTGCAGACAAAAAGGAATTCAGATATATCCCTACTTGGACGACTGCCTTATTCAAGCAGAGAGCAAGGACATTCTTCTAAAGCATCTGGCGTTTGTAAAAAGATTGCTGATTTGCCCAGGGTACACAGTAAACGAAAAGAAATCAAAACTAGTGCCCTCTCAAGAGATAATATTCCTGGGTGCAAGCTTAAATACAACTGCCCAGATAGCTTATCTCACGCCAGACAAACAAAGGCAACTGACTCATTACTTTTAAATAATGGCAACAAAAACCCAGCTCCCTGCAAGAAAAATTCTGCAGGACCTGGGCTTCATGACATCCTGCATTCTACCAATTCCATATGCAAACTGCATATGAGGAAACTACAATGGTATCTAAAAAGTGTTTGGACTCAGCATTATCACAGCCTGGAGACAATCATAACTTTAATTCCCTGCCTACAACAGGAGTTTCGATGGTGGGCCCAGGCCTGTCACCACAACAAGGGACAGCAGATGCATCGGATTATGCCTGGGGGGCACATATGGCAGGAAAATGTATTCAGGGCACGTGGACCAAGAAACAAATGCATCTTCACATCAATCAAAAAGAGTTGCTAGCTGTACAGAATGCCTTGACAGCTTTCAAGGACCTAATACATCCAGGGCAACTATTAATAAAGACTGACAATACCACAGTTATGTGGTACATAAACAAACAAGGGGGCACACATTCTTACCCCCTATGCAGACAAGCCATGACTTTGTGGAACACAGCACTGACCTATCAAGTACATCTGCAGGCTCAATTCCTGCCAGGAACAAAAAAATACACTGGCAGACGAACTAAGCAGAAATCTCATGGATCCTCACGAATGGAAGCTAAATCCACAAGTGTTCAGCATGATAACAAGGAAATGGGGACGCCCAGACATAGATCTCTTTGCCTCCCCTCACAATTACCAAATACAGAAATTTTGCACAAGAACTTACCACTCTCAAGCATGGAAAGTGGATGCTCTATCATTCAGCTGGAAAGGCCAGACAGTCTATGCCTTCCCTCCGATGCCTCTTCTCACCAAGGTGCTACTAAAAGTCAGACAAGAAAGGCCAAAAATTATCCTGATTACACCAGACTGGCCACGCCAGCACTGGTACCCAATCCTAAAGAATTTGTCTCAAGGCCCAGCTTGGCTTCTACCTCAAATTCCTCATCCTCTGACACAACAAGACAATCAGATTCTGCACAGTCAACTCAGAACCATAAACCTGGCAGCATAGCAGATAGTGTAGCCACTCAGACTGCACCTCACTCTAAAGCTGTTATGGATGTCATTTTAGAAGCCAGGACGCCCAGCACTAGGAAATCTTATGCAGAAAAATGGAAGAGATTCTGTGCTTGGAACCACGCACAAGGGCTCGAACCACTTGTCCCTAATATACCTCAGATTTTACAATGCCTAACTGAGATGCTGGACAAAGGCTTATCTTTCTCATCTAATAAAATCCATGCCTCTGCCATTTCAGCTCATTACAATACGGAACCTCCTATTTTTTCACATCCTCTACTACGACAGTACCTCAGAGGGGCAAAAAATATAAGACCCCCAAGGAGAGCACCAGTACTTACTTGGGACCTCAATTTTGTTTTAGAAAAACTCACACTGCCTCCTTTTGAACCAGCCAGCACTGCTGATCTAAAATTCTTGTCATGGAAAACTGCTCTGCTCCTAGCAATAACTTCAGCAAGAAGAGTCTCAGAGTTAAAGGCATTAATGGCTGTGAAACCTTTCCTCATTTTTCATCAGGACAGGGTGTCTCTTAGGACAAACCCAGCATTCATGCCAAAGGTGGTCTCCGATGTGGCCTTAAACCAAACCATTCATTTACCTACTTTTTACCCAAATCCCCAGAATAAAGGGGAGAGACTACTGCACGCTTTGGATATACACAGACAGCTACGATTCTAGTTGGACAAAACAAAAGCTTTCAGACAAACTGAGAAACTGTTTGTAGCATATGCTGCAGGATCACAAGGAAAGCCTGTCACAAAGCAGACAATCTCGAAATGGATAGGACACTGCATCCACTTCTGTTATGCACAACATGGCAAATCAGTGCCTAAGCCTCATTCTACCAGAGCAGCAGCCACTTCAGCAGCTTTCCTCAGAGGGGTACCAACCAAAGACATTTTAGAAGCTGCAACCTGGAGTTCAGTGCACTCTTTCACCAAGCACTACCACTTACCTCTCTACTCTAAATCCAGAGCAGGCTTTGCCACTGCAGTTCTGCAGGGCTTGCTAGCCTCTCCAAATCCAATTTAGACCCAGCCACCCAACCTCATCTTTGGGATTCTACCCAAGTGTAATGACTGCAACAGTGAAACACGATGAACATAGTAAATGTAGATGTTCGAGTGTATTCACTGTTGCAGTCCAGGTTACCCACCCACCATCCCCCTTTTCTTTGCTGGGACTTTTCTGTACTTCTCAACTCTATACAGCCTATGTGGTGTATTTGCTTGTAGATGAAGGAAATGTTTATAGTAATATATGCATGTTTTTTTGGCATATTTATATCTTTTCAGCCTTCCTATCTGGGGGCACCTGACATCTGGGGCAAGAAAAACTGAAGAAAATGGCGTCGGTTGCAACTTTTATACCCCTGGCACACTGACGTCAGGGAAGAGGCGACAGCAACCGACGCCGGACCAAGACTTTGGAACTCGGGCTGACTGCGGGTTGCCTGCCAGCAGGATAACCCAAGTGTAATGACTGCAACAGTGAATATACTCGAACATCTACATTTATGGTATGTACACAACTGTACTTTCCAGTCCTCCCACATGGATCAGGTGCTGGAAGAACATTTCACCCTTCCTAAAGCTGATTTCAAAGAAGAGTCAACACTTTTTTTCTACAGCATCTGTGGGGGACAGTTTTTTGGCTTCCTGGCAGAGCACTTGCTTGCACATGATGGCATGGTTAAGGCTTCCTCATCCAAAGGATAAATTCAGGCAGTTCATCATGGACACTCCCATTCTAGGAGAAGTTTCTCTTTGAGTACTGCTGGCACGGCTTGGTTGGTAACTTTCTGAAAGTAAATTAGACCCTTAACACTGTCAAAGACTTTTATAAAACCTTTCTAGCAAGTTGCTGACCTTTTAGGCCTAGCTATCCCCAAGCACCTCAGTAGACTGAAGAGTTTCCTCAAGTGTCATCTTGCACATGCCGGTGGTGCCAGCTGTGTTGCCCAAGATAACTGTTCCCCTAGCCCTTCAAGAATTATCATGGGGGAGAGGTAGTTACTAGAGTTTGCTTTTGTTCTCGGGGCCTTTCGTAAGTACCACTGAGTGTTTTCAGGGCCTTTTGTAAGTACCACTGAGTGCTAAGCATTGGTCTCAGCCAGCCAGGTGTTACAAAGTTCTTATATTTTTATCCAGAAAGAGCTGCTTTAAGTAACTAAACCATCCCTGAAGAGCTATTGGAGTTAGACCCCTGTATGTACTCCTTTAAGGGTCTGTAGAGGTTTCCCATCTTCAGAATGAGTTCATTGGTTATGCTTCTGTCTCTTTTTTATCCTAGAGTGGATACAACGATTGTGCATCATGGGCTGCAATGATTTCAGCAGGTGTGTCAGCTACATTGTTCCCAGTGATAACTTTCCAAAAAGGTCATACCTCAGCTGCCACAGGGTGCGTGAATGGTTCTGCTATTCCTATTAAAGTGTTCACTGTGGATGGATATTTCTTTCACTGCATTGTGAAGGTGTTTAGTCATGCCATTGAACCCACTGTGTTCACCAGTCTGGAGCTAGCATATTCCCATGGCTGCAGTCACTGGGTATGACTATACACTCTGGGAATTTCTGCCTGATCCCTTCTCAGACAATTGCCTTCATAGGCTCTGAATTGTACACTCTCTAGCATTTGTAGTTCACGGCCAGAGAAAAGGCCTGGGATGTCATGACCCTACCATTCTAGTGAGGGTACACTGGAAGATCCAGACTCAAGCCATCTTACATCTTCTGGGTTTAAGGCCCTCACATTTTTTAATGTACATTTCAAACATCTGATGATGCAGGTATTGCCTAGGCTGTGAGATGTGGTGGCTGCAGGGTCCTCACTTGATCATGGATCATCTGCTAGTATCAGACCCCCTGTAACCAGGCACTGGTATGGAGAACAGTCCCCACCAACTTGAAGGTGGCTTTGTCCTTTCTGTAAAACCTGTTGCAGACCCTAATGATGAATGCTCTGTTGCTGAGCTGAAGAGCTGATCTTAGCTCCTGCCCAGTTCAAAAGAAGTGCCCCCCAGGAGGGAGTGCCATAATAATCAGTTTGAAACTGCATGCAGCCCTGTTGACTCAGAAGGCTGCAGGGGGAGGTAGCTTCAGAGGCTGCTCTTTTTTCATTCCCTCAAGCAATTTGTCATATAGTATATACAGAATCAAGGGGCAGGTACTGGTATTTCTTTCGAGGAGAAGCATTGCAAGTCTGGCAGTGAGCCAAAAGCAGTGACCTCACTTTCTCAGCAGTTTGTATCTTAAGTTGAATGTACTTGCAGAATCCCTATGCTTCTGCATTCATCTTCTGAAACTGAGGCTTCAGAAACAGTTTCTAGTCTGGATCTTTCAGAAATGGGGTACTGCAGAAGTTGAGCTGCTTGTGTTTTGGAAGATTGTTTGTCCCCTTTCTCCTCCAGTCATCAGTGTATGGGGGGACTAGTAGGAGGTGTGTCGTCCACTGTGTGGCCGGGGAGATTCCTGTACCCCTTTCCATCATTCATTGATTCTGTGTACCAAGTTCAGGGAAGAAAGATGAACATTTGATTGTCACAATCGGTGTCTGAAAAGAGTGTGGTTTCACAGTGTCGCATCCCTTGCAAACCAGGAAACCTTTCTAGCACAAGCCAGTGAAGTCCCTCACAGTTGTGGCAACAGCAAGCTTCATGTTGGGATCTGGCTTTTACTGTAGCATCCTGCCATTCTCTGTGCTTTTGTGATAGAGTTATTTCAAACAGCCACAAAGCCTTCTACCCCTCAGACGTATTTTGTCAAATGGAAGAGGTTTTCCTTTTTATGTGGCGTTATCCTGCACTTCATTGTCTGTCATTTTGCAACTGCACCAGATCTGATCTTGGCACCAGTGTTGTATGGGTCTTTAGTAGTTCCATAAATCAAGGCACTTGCCAGCAATTTCTGCACATCTTTACCTTATGAAGGGTAGAAATCTGGCCTAGCAGTGGGTGGTGAAGGAATCACTTATCCATATGTTAACCATCTGTCTGCCTGACTTTAATGAACCCCATTATTCCTTGTGGCCTAAACTTCATAATTGGTGAACTTACCAGTCTGTTGTTTAAACTCCCTGGTTTTGCCTTTGAAGTTTCTCTCTTAAAAAGTGCTTTTCCTAATCACTCACAGGGTCTTGGAGCTTCAGGCACTTTACTCTAAGAATTCACTTTAGGTCTTTCACAAGGATCATGTGTCCCTTGGAAAAAAGCCAAGTTTCCACCCTATGGTGATGTTTCTACCTGATGAAGTTGTTCCAAACTAGTCCATTTATCTTCTGTTTTTCTTAGCAGAAGCAGGATTTAAATGAATCCTTCACGTCTTGACTGTGGATCACCAAGTCAGGGTTTACCTGTAGAAAGTGTACAAGTTTAAGAAGACAAACTTCATCCTTACAGTTCCAGTGTCCAGGTTTCAGTTCCTAACCTCCAGTTGTTGTGTACTGAGGTGTGGCTGTATGTATTTATCTGTATACACATGTGTGTGCGTGTCCCTACATATATATATATATATATCTAAAAACGCACACACACACACACACACACACATATATATATATATATATATATATATATACACGTGTGCGTGTGTGTGCATATATATATATATATATATATATATATATATATATATAAACATATACGTGTGTGTGTGTGTGTGTATATATATATATATATATATATATATATATATATACATGCACGCATTTGTGATGTTTATGTATGTTTTGCCTGCATGCTCTAGTTTTCTCTTATCTCTGACTAAAAAAGTTGGCTGATTAGCTACTGTAAAATATTTTATTTGATTTTACTTTCACCTTAGTTCCAAGTAGTGACTGTAAAATGCCTGAGTAACTACTTCACTTCACTTTGTACACAACTGAACAAGCTAGCAGTTAGCAAGCAAATGCTTTTCACGTGACTTGATGACTGTTATTTTTTGCCCTCAGGCAGCAGACCACCCCTCTGAAATTGCTTCTGTCAACTGAACCAGAAATGTGGCTACTTCCATTGCTAGCCTGGGAAGTGTCTCACTTGATGATACTTTTGCTATAGCCATATGATCATCGGTACAGTTTTCAAGAAGCAGCATTCATTTGTTTTCTTACATCTACCTCTTATTGTCATTCTGTATTTATATCATGCGTTCTTGTATTCTGGACTGTTTCAGCTTTGGATAGGTGTAGTCTTGCTAGTGTTTTTTTTACTATGTCCTGGGAAATCTGTATTCTTTAATTATCACCTTTTGGTTGTACTTGTATTTTAAAGCATAAAGGAGGACAGGTACATTGCTTTGAAAACGCTTTTGCATATGACAAAGACATTAGAAGTACAGAGGACAAGAACTGTAACACAGCATAGACAGTGCAGGCTTGAGCCCATAAATAAACAATATTAGGATGCTTTTCATGATTTTCAACATGACCTTTGTAACTGAGATAAGCAGGTTTTCAAAATTGCCTTAGTGCCATCACTTAGGCATTGATCTTGATGAAATTTAAGAGGATACAGTAGAAGGTCGTATTGCAAAAGACTGCAGTGTATAACAGAAAAAGGATTGGTTGAGATGATCTTCTCATTACATGCCAGATTGAAACTGATTTCAGAAAATCTTAGACATGTATTGCACATTCTGCTCCTTTGAGAACTGATGCTTTAATGTAAAAAAAAAAAAAAATTACTTTCCAGCTGCTCTCACATTATATTTATGATCACAGTCATTGTTCAGTCATCTGTTCTTTGTTACCCTAAGGGACGTCCTATGCTTAACTGCTTCTGTATGACAAGAACCTGTTAAACAGTGTTTATTGCTGCAGCCTCGGAGCACATTCGGAGACCGTCTTTTGTGACAGTTGTTTCTTTTGTCTCAGTGCTAATGCTTTCTACTTAAAATTCCGTTTGTGTCGCTGCCTTTTTTCATTTGAAGCTCTTGTCTTCATTTGAGATATTTTCTTGAACTACTTTTCAGCTGGGGAATTTCAGAAAGTGTAAGATGTTAGTGTATACGGTGATTTGCATTGTAAGCACATTAACACTGGTCAGTTGCAGAGCTAGAGAGGACTATGATTCTTTGAGGGGGATACCACAAGTCAGTTTGCTTTCATGGTTAGCAGTAATTCAGGTAACTCAAAATGCAGCCAGTTTCTTAAACATATTTAATACGTTGCTGATGTAATTGTCTAGGCCACTTTTCAGGAAGTTTGGCAGGTTAATAGAATAGATTTTTTGACATGGTGAAAGACAGTTCATTGAGATTAACAGAAAGTTCGTCCTTGACCTGGCAAAAACCTTTGTTACATTTCAGTACAGGAAACTGGGCAGCCTGTGTTTGTGATTTAAAGTTGCAGTGTGCATTAGTAACTGTGACTGAAAGCGCAGAAAAGTGATGAATCCAAAGCTCTAACAAAGGTATCTAGCAAATGAGCAGCTCAGACACATGCATTCCCTTTCAGGAAAAAAAGTGTTATCACATACCTATAGAACATATACTTATTAGTGGGTTCCTGTGCACCATATAGGTTAACACCCATGGCTTATGACTGCCATTAGCCATGTCAGTCCTGTGATTCTGCAAAAAGTACGTAATCTGATTTGGCTGTACTACCTAAGAATGTTAAATAATTGGTGGTATTCACATGCTTGTTATTTCTATTTTATCAAGTTAGACTTTTAAAAATTTTTGATTCACATACATTTTGAATGAAGGCAGTATATCTAAATGGAAGGTGGTTAAATTAGAGCAAAAGCTCTAATTGGGTGACAAATGAGAGTACTTGAGATCCCTTTAACGTCACTCCTGCCTCTGTATCAATGCCAACACATTTATATTAGCTATCACCATAATCCTTTTGCCTGGCTCAACCAAAACACAAAGTGTAGGTATTTGTGAGGGATTAAAAGTACTCTGCTGTGCTGGATGATGCCGTCTTTGTGTTATTACAAATGAAATGTACGTGCATTTCAGTGCTGTCTTGTTTGTAAGATAATAGGATTCGTATCATGGCAGTCATTTTGGAAAGGCGCGATGCTTCTGTTGCTAAAGAGCTATGCATTTAGTGTATTCTGGCTTTAATCTTGGCATCACATGTATCCAATGAGTGTCTGTCTGAACTTCTGTTTGTGTATATTATTTGCATTCTGTAACTCAGTGCAAAAATGTTATTCATGGAGTGTTTATTTGATGGGTGTTTTCTGAAGAGTATCCTCACCTAGTCAGTCATATTGCTTATCAAAACCTAAATAAGTAATGCTTTTTTTAACCAGGCACTTTTTAGTAGTGTGCTACAGTTAAATGCCAATTGCATAATATGGGTTTCATCTGCTGTCATGTAGATGTCATTGTAATGTGTAAGAGGTGTAACACAGACTATGTTGGCAACCCTTTATTTTTTTTTCTTGATTCATTACTAGTCTGAACACAGATGTATGCCATTGACAGAGAAACAGCCAGGCTCAAATTATACAGCACAGTATTTGTTTAATGGCATCAAATCCAATGCAGTGCATTATTTCACTTTGGAGCAAAGTCCTTGTGTACCAGGTGTATCAATACATTTTGCATACTAATTACTGTAGTTACATTTGCTGTATTCTGGCTGTTGTTCTCCATCTAGTCATTCATTTATACATCTCTGCAGCTGCATACTGTCCCTCGTATGGCATGAGCATCAGATTTGTCAGTATTTACTTCATATCAGTGTGTGTGCAGTGGTCAGTCCTGGTAGGGCCCATCCAGATAGCTTTGTTTTTTTGTTCTTAGCAGTGGATACCACCGTGTTCCCTGGTATCCACATGTTTGGCTGCCTGAGTATTACTCGTGCTAAGGGATTGTGGATGACAGCTAGGGTACAGGACCTGAGAGAGTTCAAGTTTAGATGTTCAGGCCAGGACTGAAGCGTGATCACCACCAGCACATCTTATCTATGACATTTGAAATGAATTAAAGTTTAAGTGCTGAATTTATTTACTGCAGGGGAGTCATATATTTTTTTTAATTCTGCTCTTTATATTTATCAAATACTGATCAGTTTAATATGACAGAGAATCAGTCTTTGGCCATATGTGAAAAAGTAAGAGGATGGAAAATATATGACTGGAGCTTAAATTTAGAAATATTTTGTTGTGTAATTGTACAGCTAGTTATGTATTCATATTGTGTAATGACCACTACTTTTAATTCTGAGTAGCATTTGCCAGGATTCTTGAGGAATCATGCCCATAATAGGTTTCAAAAGTACTTACTAGACTATAGATCTGTGAGAATCTTGAAAAGCCTAACCTTAGATTCCCATGGTAGTTTTTAGGCCTTGTGTTTTTTCTAGAAATAACTCTGAGATGGGCAGAACAAAGATACTTTTGAGATATTTACATGTTGCCCCTATTCCTGAAGGATAAGGGTAACTAAACCAGTGTGGGAGGAGGGTGAATTTGCAGTTACCCATCCATTTGTTTAAATTACATCTGAAGAGTAAGAAAAGTACTTTGGAAGACTGTTTAATAGAAGCAGAATTATCTGAGATACATTCCTCTCTCTCTCCAAAGTTTCTATTCATGTTGCAGAAGACGTTGAGATTCCCTTGGGCAGGTGCTTATGCCACCATTGGACCTGTGAATGTTTAATAAGTCTGGGAGGATAGGGCCTGTTGAAACTGTATATGCGAGGCGGAGGTCGTCTCTCAGTAGCCTCTATGATACCGAAAAGAATGAAAAGGCTTTGAAATGGTCCAGATACTGAGTGCCCAGTATAGAGAAATGACATCCCTGGACTTGTATGTCAGACCTTTAAATATAACCTGTGTAACAAAAAAGGACTGTCTTATAATTGTGGATACATGGTGATCATAAGACAGTTTGTTGTCAGCAGGGGTTCCCAGATTCCTGACTATGGGATCATTTTTTAGGGGTGTGTTCTCAGTGTGATAGTTACAAGGGAATTCATGCTCGCTTAAGGATACAATTATACATTTCTTCACATTTGTTTTAGTCCATAGTTTTGACACCAGTTATTTGTTTGGAATAGGCCCTCTTAGAGGATCATGATGTCTTCCGGGAAGTTTATGATAGCACCATGTTTGCAGTCATCTACCAATTTAGTCAGCCACAAACCCTTTACATTACCTTTGACCCCCAAAAAGTGAATGCCAAAGAGGAGTATCCTAAGGACTAAACCCTGGAGTACACTACTAGTGGGAGGTCTTTTGGAGGAGGTAGAACCACCCACCTTCTTATCCTGTGTTCTGTTTGTGAGTCAGTTTGCTGTACAGCAAGTTACATAGAGATGTGCATTTAGAGGGTTTATCTACGATACCAGAGTGTGGGGCAGTGTTTAACACCTTTGCGAAGTCTAAATATGCATGTGTACTAATTTGTCCTCATCCATTTTTTGAAGAAGTCATCGAGGTTAAGTGGGCAGGATCTGCCTTTGACAACTCTAAACAGGCTTGGGTTGAATCTGACTTAACTATATCCTTATTTATTAATTCCGTAATGATCCTTTTCATAGCTTTGCAAATGAGACTGGACAGGCTTATAGGCCTATAATTACCCAAGTCCAATAAAGTCCCACCTTTGTGCAGGAGAGTGACTATTGCTGTCCTCCATTCATTCAACACAAAGCCTGTTTTGAGGCTGATAATGAATAGCTTCTGTAGTGGTCTGACAAGTCATGGTTCAGGCTGACCAACAGGCATCCTGGCATGTTGTCCGGCCCCATAGAAGTAGTCTTCTTGGTTGTAGGTAGCACCTTGAGGACTTTGTTATTGGGAGATTGAGGGTGTATAGATGCAGGCATGTGATCTGAGAATATTGATGGGGTGAAGGCGGGATGAAGTTTGTGCTAGATTTGTCTACTAATTGATTGGTAATGTCATTTGGGTTTGAATATGTAATATCATATGTCCTTCTATTCACTGGTTACAGTATTTTTTACCTGTGGAATTCCCTGCCATAGGTAGCCCACAGTTCGGCCAGTATACCAAAGCCTACTGTTGTTTTAAGGTACCCTGAACATCACACATATGCTCCTCGTGTAGTATAGAGCATAAAGGCTTTGGTAGACTGGCCGGACGTTGGGCTACCCATGGCAGGGAATCCCATAGGTAAAGAATACTGCAACAATGAAGGAAAGGACATATACTGTTATGGTAAGATTTTAAACAACTGCACTTTACTAAAAGCTCAGGACAGTGCTGGGCATTATTTCCGAGGCTTCTAACAAAGGCACATTGTGTTTATGTTTCACCTGGTCAGCTTTTTTATCTCATCTTTGACTTGGGTTGATTTGACAAGGGTCTTGAGTTCCTTGTTTAGTTTAGCAAAAGTGTTTTTGGAGGGTCTATATTAAATTCTCGAAAGCCGACAATGTTGAATCTGACATTGTCGACACGAGAATAGCGAAACTGCAGAACATCGAACAAGTAAACATAAATCTCTGTAAGGGGGGATTTCCGTTTACTTCAATGTAGTGCGGTCTCGGAGTTGGTATATTTAAGTGGTGGGCAGGATGGGGGGGTGCAGGGGGGGCTTGTCCCCCTGCCTACACAGTTTACTTTTTTTTTGTTGGTTTTATTTTTTTTCTGAACATTCTATGTTTTAACAGTTTGATCACTAAAGGTCGACCTTTAGTGATTCGAACTGTTAAATATTCAATGTCCTAATGTAGACCCGTTTTTGGAATCTTGGAAATTAAATTTATTTTTGCATGCAATTAATTTTTTTCATTTGAGTCCCACCGTAGGGTTTTATTTTTGAATTTGGCATTGTATTTGTTTCTGAGGGTGATTGATGTGTCTATGCAGCTGTTTTACATGTGCATAGAATTTGGCAATAAAGAATTTCATGTAAGCAGCAGGATCATCAAGATGGAATAGATTTTTGAATATAGCCTGGACATCACTCGTCTTTAATTGATTAGCCTTCGCATAATCTCTGACTACCAAGGTATTGGAAGTTGTTTCACGCTTCAGTGTTATGGTGAATGTGACTGATTTGTGGACTTGTATGACATGGAAGAAGTTACCATTAGCAGATAGCAAAGCTGGCCCATATTGGTAAGGACCAAATACAGGATTTTGTCACTCCTGGCTTAGATGCAGATTAACTGATCTAGAGAGTTGGTATTGAAGAATTCCATAAATCTCTGGGTATATATTTGAGAATGTATAAGCGTTGTTGCCTCACAGCAAGAGGTTCTACCGTTCGATTCTCGGCTGGAGTGCGGGGAGTGCCTTCTGTGTGGAGTCTGCATGTCCTCCCCGTGGTTGGGTGGGTGTTAGAAAGTAAATGGGCATGCCTTCGTTCAAGGTTGAACGTCGAGCTGGCAATCATTAGCGGACTGGAGTTCCGCTGTGGTGACCCCTAACCAGGAAAAGCCGAAAGACAACAACAACAACATTTGACAATGTATAAGTCTCCCAGTTTATGGAGGGTTAGTTGAAGTCACCTAGGAGAATGTTTTTTAGTTTAAAACATAGGACTGCATATTAGTTAGGTGGTATGGGCTGAGAGGGACCTAATGGAGGCTCTATAATATGAAAAGATAAGAGGTTTTGTTAATAGCAAGTTAGACGTGGAGGAATTACAAATTGTCATCTTGTCTAAAGAGTCTGTAGATTAATTTTTTTAAGAATATGGAAATACCTTCACCTTTAGTGCCTTCATATAATGCAGGGGACCTGACTGTGTGATATACATTAAACTTTGCAGTGATGGAGTGCCTACAGTGGTCTTGAACCAAGTCACTGTGATAATGTATGTATCAGTATTTTCCAGGGTTAAGGAGTGCTTATAGGAAGTGTAGTTTTTTTGTTAAGGCCCCTAGCATTGAGAAGCAATATCTTAATGCTGTCTGGGTTAAGTTTTTTTATGTTGAAAGCTTTAGAAGACTGGCATTGCCTAAAAAAGGCACAATGAGGATGGACAAGGATTTAATCAATATACAAAAGCCTTGGTGGGAGGCAGAGAAGCAGACCACCTATCGTAAAACAGTTAACATCTTCTCCTAGACTGATATATATATTGTACCCCATTTGAATGATACCAGAATCTAAGCCAATTGTTGCAAACAATAATCTTTTGTTTGCATTGTGGCATCATTCTTGATGGTGGTAGGATGCTGCTTAAGGCTAGGTTCTTACTAGCCTCAGACACATATTCTGGGAGAACCATCATGTCTTTCTTCATGTAATCTAGGGTGGTACGTATCAAGTCATTTACACTCTCATACTATGACTATGTCACATATGTACCTATGGTGTGAGTTCTTGAGTAGTTTGACAAATTTTAGTGCGTGATAGGCAACTCATCGTGACCCTCTCCTTGCATCACTTGGTGAGTGGTGCATTGGTGTGGCTCACTATAGAATTACCTACGACTACAATACTGAATTGTGTGAAGGTTTGGTTTATGGTCTTTTGAACTTGTGTGACTTTCAGATGTGTGTTTTATGGTGGGGTTCTACTTGTGAGGTTGCTGGGGGTGCTTGTTTCTTTGGTTACTTTTAGGAGGCCTTTGTGGGTTTTGGTAGGCTACTTTTAAGAGCCTCAGCATAGGAATATCTATGTGTTTGGTTTGATGTGGGTGTGCTTTATCTATTGTTATGTTACGGGTACTGACAACCTTTTTGTTATTTGTCATAGCTTCATGTGAAGGCTTTGCCTCATATAACTTTGTATATCTGCATCTGTTGCACAATGTGGCCCCTAGTTTAAGTAGCATGTGATTGTTGGTAAACATAAGATAATTGCTACATTCTCTTAGGATGTTCATTTCAACCATGCTGGCTACAGACATGTCTGGAATGTGCATATCCATGGTTCCAGCTCCTTACTAATGTGAACTGCTGGGAGTGTCGAGCCTGTGAGATTTGGAGTTGATTTCCTGGAGGTGCTATCTGTCTGAAACAAACAAACAATCTAAGGCTGTGCACAAAGAGCAGCAGGCTACGTAGCTCAAACCTCTGTCTAAAACAAACAGTCTTCAGTCTGCACACAATGAGCAAGGTGCCACTTGGCTCAAAGCTCTCTGTCTAAAACAATCTAAGTCTATACATGAACAATAACTCATTACCTAGCACAAACCTGAGCCTGTTTGTTCAGCTACTGACTACTTAAAATACAGTGGGAATTGAAAGAGTCGATTTTATAGAAAAAGTTAAGGCTCCAAATGCCTGCATCTGTAAAGTGCATTATTCCGTTCCTGTGCACAGCGGGCTTCTAGAATCAAACTAAATTACCTTATTTGTAACACAGAAAATAAGTAACAAAGAGCTCAGTAGAGCATGCCAACCAGTAGCAAGACATTTCAATTTAGCTTCAGTAGTTAAATAATATCCAGAGCTACCTGGGAGCCACCTTCTGCCAATAGAAGGAACCAGTAAACTAGTTTAACAAAAACTCACTAGGTTAGCCAAGAAAAATAGAATGGTGATTCGCCTTTTGGTTGCTGCCTTAGTACTACTAGTGCTGGTCTTACCGCAGTTACACTCAGTGAAGGACCAATGTCCCTTTGCTCCTACTCTCACCAGAAGCAAAACAGTAGCACTAATCTCAAGCTGTTTTTTATGAAACAGTTGATAGACCCCTTGATAATCAGCAGTCTCGTCCCAAATGTTCTATGGGCTTGTAGAATTGTTGAAGCTTTCTACTGGAAGATGTCCTGTGTAATACTTACAGCTGTACCATGGTCCAAAACCAGACCAGACCAGTCATTCTGGGAAGTTCCATACATTCTGCCTGATCACAAGAATCAATGTCTCTGTGCTCCTTCTCTCACCTGAAATAAAACAGTAGCACTAATCCCAAGCAGGATAATGGTGTTTGTTTTTGTTAATCATTTTTCATTTCAGTGACTTAATATGTTACTGACATCAAGAAAGTCAGAAACCAATGCTTTACATAACACCTACCAAATATCTTTCATTGTACATAGATGTGTATAACTATAAATATCTGAACCACCATGTCATATTCTATTCTGCACTGAAGTAGCCTTATATAAAAATGTTAGCATTTTGTTGAATGTGATTTGTGCGTTCTGTTTGCAAAACTTTTTTACCAGGCTCAAGCTGAAAATTGGCAATCACCAACCAGCAGCCCTATCAACAAAAATATAATAAATTAAATATTATTCTGCTGTTCTGCTGGATTGGTTGTGAGATAGTCACCAGCATTTCCTTTTGAGCTAGTAAGAACGCCAAGAAAAATTGTCTTGATTCACTTCGCTTTCTGCCAGCTACATGACATACACACAGGAGAGTAGTTTTAATATGCATTTCCATTGACGCGAATCAGGTGCAGGCTTTCATACATTCTCTCCTTTCATCTAGGAAGTATGCAGCGTGATTGTGGCAGTGTTCTTCAAATGGCAGTGGCTAAGTTTTCCCATTGTTAGTAAGCAGCAGGAACAGGAGCAACACCATTCAGTAGCTCAGCAAAGTAGCAACATTAATAATCATGCTAAAAATTATATAAAAAAAAGTTTGCATAAAAAGTTCTGGTGGCTCATTTTAAGGGATGGTACAGACTTGTGCAAAAAGAAAGTTAATGATTTTGCCCCCCCCCCCCCCCACCCCCCAAGTGTTTTGGCTCAGAGAACAAGTGGAGCATGTGTTTTGGTTTTCCAAGAAGGCCTCAGCTCTGGTGAAGAAAGGACTTTTGGTTTTAGTGCAGACCTCAGCTTATGGCAGTATTAGTTTTTGCACATTCCTTTCAGTTTATTCTTTTTACTAGACTGCATGGGTTGTTCACCCCCATTTAGCAATTACATGCATTTTTATATGTTCTTTCCTGCCTTCTGAAAGCAGTAGTTTTCCCTCATTCTGTTTAAAACCAGCATTAATCTTCAGTTCTTCATCACCATTCTGATTACAGGATTTCAAAAAGTTGTGCTTATGTGTAATTACATTTAAGTTTTGCGTCTGTATGCTTGTCTACTTCAAGGTAACATTTGTGTCCTGTTAAGAGCAATGTAGGTGGTATTTCCTTATTCTCTGGCTAGCAAAAAGGTGTTAACTGTTGGGCACCAGTAATGCCAAGCTGCCAACTGAAAGCTGATATATTCTTTTAACAAAAGTTGGTGCTGCAAGTAGAAACCTTTTATTGATTACTGTTTCTTGTTTTCCAGATGGCTTGTCAAGAAAAGGACATTGAATCACTAAAAGTCTTGCAAGTGGAACTGTGGTAAGCATATAATTTAGGAATTTGTGATATACAAGTACTTCTAGGCCAGTGTAAATGTTCCCTACCCATTCTCAAAAGTGACTGGTCTGCAATAGTCCTCTGCTTTATTTCTAGCATTTCCAAAATTTTCTGTATATATTTTTCACTCTCTCTTTATTCATTGTGGTCTTGATTTTTTGTATGCATTCGCAGGACTAATTTGAGTTATATTGACTTTGAATGTGCACTTTGTGACTCGTCTTTTAATTACTTAATCACATTTAAAGGATTGTTTCAATCCGTGGTGGTGGTGCTGCGGTAGCATTGTCGCCTCACAGTAAGCCGCTGTCCGGTTCGATTCTTAGCTAGAGCGTCTTCTGCGTGGAGACATGCGTGAATGGGCGTACCTTCGTTGAAGGTTGTGCGTCAGGGCTGGTAACTCGGCACCACGTAAAAATCAACTACCAATCATTAACGGACTGGAGTTTCGCTGTGGCGACCCCTAACTGGGAAAAGCCGAAAGACATAACAACAACATTTAAAGGATTGTTTCATTCTTTTGAGATGTACCTTTTTTAATTAAATTATTTTCACTTTATTGCTTGTCTTCAGAATTTCTCTAGGACATTATCTTAATTTAATGCTCATCACTTGGAAAGCAACTTAAATATTTTTGCATGTAAATTGCTGCTTAACAGAGTTATTGTTTTAACAGTTTTGTTTAATAATGTGCTTGATATGTTTAAAAACAGTGGTCCCATGGATTTGCACCCCCTCATTGAAGTAAATTTGTTGAAAACAGAATAGTGTGCATAGAGTATTTTCAGTCTAGTGTAAGTGTTGGATTTTTTATGCATTTCTGTTGGCAGGATTGCAGTACCCTTTCGTAGGGTGTATAGTACTGTGTGTAATTCAACTGTTGTGAGCTTTAAGTAGAGCGCCAGGATGTTAACCTGTACTCCGTGTCTGTATGTATGTGAGTAAATGTATATATGTATTTATGTACGTGTACAGAGTCTTGGGAAAACCTGTTTCAGTAAACAGCAGGATTAAGGCGTATAACCAGTTCTTCATGTAATGGTAGTCTACTACAAGACACACACACACACACACACACACACACACACACACACACACACACTTTTGATAAATTTGGACAACCCCAAATTCACCTTTCTGCATGTCTTTTTGTTGTAATAACTAATCAAAGATCCCAGCAAATAACTGCACACAGGCATGGAGAAGATATGCAGACACCAGACAGAAGGCCCCCCCTGCCAGAAACTGAAGCAGAGAACCATCCACCCTGAAGCAGCACACCACCACTGTACTGCCCTACACATACATATGCATACACACACTGTACTGCCCTACACATACATATGCATACACACTAATATGTTATAAATGTAATCATGCAAACATTTATGGATGTTCTTATACAGGAATACATTGAATGTATAGAACTGTGATGAATTGCTAGGCTTAAAAAGGCCTTTGTGGTTATTATCGTAGTGCACATCTGTGAGCCTAAATAACAAAAGAGATTGCAGCATTATAGTAGCAGGAGTACAGTGCAGTAGCTGTAGCTGGGTGTCCGTACCCACATAGGTGAATTACAAGATTGTAGGTTATGGAGACGATTAGGGAAGGACTTGTGTGCAAGGGTTGAAGGTGTGGAGTAAGTTTGAAAAAAAACAATGGGGAGTTGTTTTCTTTCTTTGTTGCTATAAAATTAACTCTACAAAGATGTGCAGTGTCAACAGAGCAAAAGATAGCATGTTTTTCTTTAGTGCAGAAGGCCGTTGGTTCATTTCCCACACCAGCTTGTTGTATTATTATACTGCAATGCAGCATAAGGGGGTGCTGCACTCTTGAGTGTGTTGTCCATCAGATAGCACATTAAACCGAGGTCCCATCTACTTCAGTTAGTGGCAGCTCAAGTGAGTATAAAAGATCACATGGCACCTATTGGAAAGAGTACAAGTTCCCCGATGCCCTGGCCAAATTTCCCTTATTAGTATAAATACCACCTTGAGTCTCCCCTAAAAAGAGGCCACTAGCCTAGTGGGACTAACCCAAACAACAAAGGAAAAATAAAGTTAATAAATATCCCATATTTTGGTGTTGTGAAATGAGCTCTGCCAGTGGGTTCCTTACCTTTTTTTTTTTCTGAGAGTACAAGCACTTGTTCTTTTGCCCCTTTTAACTTCTCCACGTCTTTTGGTTTTCCAATACCATGAAGAGAATGGACCCCATTCTTAAGTCAAAGTATGATTAAAGTTTATGAAATTAGTATTGTTCCAATCTTTGATGTTAGCCAGAAGTGCTCTTCTCAGCACTCACAATGTGCCTACTAATGACTCCTCCTGCAATTCGTATGGAGTTACATGTATCGGTAACATAGCTGAGTACAATTGTAAATTATTTTTTATAAGACCAGTTGCTCCTACTGCTACTGGAATTGTCTGGCTGTCTTTCTTCCACATTGCCCTCATTTCTGTCTGCAAATCCTGGTATTTTATGACTTTTGTCTCACGGTATGTAAGACACTGTAGTCACTAGGTGTAGAGATTTCCATAATCAGTGCTACTTTTGGTCAATGTAATGTAACTTGATCAGTGTAAGGGTGTGTGTTACTACATTTTTAAGCACTCTTTTTATCCATGAATGTTGGGATACTGTAAAATGCTTTTTTATAGTCTGAATGACTATAAACTCTGTCGGCATCAATTCCAGTGTATAGTTTATACGTTGTCAGAAGTCAAGTTATTGGTCTATAGTTTTTAGGATAGCTTGCAGGTTCACTCTTAAGTAGGAGTATTGTTTTTCATGTTGTTAGCCAGGCTGGTGTCTGTTCTGAGTGTGCCTATAAATAGTTCTTACTAATGGCTAAATCTTCATGTAAAGATGTTAATACTTCTAACCAGAAGTTAGGTACTGCATTTGGGTCTGGGGTTTTCCATTTGGGAGCTTTTCTTAACTTTGTTTCAGTCTCTCTGGTCATTGCTTCATCCTATTGCATATCTTGTACAGTTAAACATCTTACTGTTTCTATTACTTCTGCTGTCCATTTAGCACCTTTGTTATATTCCACAGGGTCTTCATAAGTATTTCTCCAAAATATATCTATTTCTTCTTTTTTTGGTGCTGTTTCGATTCCTTTTGCCTTGTTTCCCAGTCCTCTAAAAAAAACTTTTTGGGTTATCAATAAATTGCTTATTTTGTACTTTTCCTTTATTTATCTGCATATCTTCAATTTTTTTCTGCCTGTGCTGATATTTTTAGTTTATTTGCAATTGTGCATGATAGATCCTGATCTGTTCTGATACTGTGTGTTGCTTTTATCACATCTTTCTGAGTATTTTTGTTGATCTGTTCCCTCTTCTGTACTCTTCTAACAGTGATACTGCTTGTCTTAATTGCTTTATAGTTTTCTGTATTCAATACTGCCATAATGGCATTCAATTTCTCCCCTTCTTTTCCTTTACTGCCCTGTATTTTTATGGTAAGACTTTATCTGTTATTAATTTAGCTGCACAGTAATATATCCTATTTACTTCTGTTATATTGCATGAATTTCTGTGGACAGTCCTAATTAGTGTTCATTTGTTTTATCAAACTTCTATGTTTTGGGGTTTTATTGACTTTCTGTAATAATTTTTTTCACTGATCTTAATATGTCTATCTTTATTAAATCAAGAAACTCTTCTCTTAGGTCATTTTTCTCTAAACTGAGGGCATATTCTTTGTTCTCCATTTCCTGTGGGCATTCTGTAGGTAGTTCCACAGCATCTTCCTGTGCCATGTTCTCTTCAGTTTCATCCTGTGTCATCCTTTGCCCTTTCATATGGTAACTCACTGGCCTATCAAACCACAACATTGGCTGCATCAGAGTTGCCACAGTTTTCCCGATGTTCATGTTTCACTGTTGCAGTCATTACATTTGGGTTATCCGCTTGCAGTAGCCCTCAGTCGGCCTGATTAAGAAAGTCTTGGGTCCTGCGTCGGTTGCTGTCCCTTCTTCCATGACGTCAGGTCGTCAGGGGTATAAAACATGTAGCCGATGCCATTACATCAGTCTTTCTTGCCGTGCGGTGCCCGAAGCAGAAGCAGTTTGCTAGTGTTGTTTTCTAGTTTCAGAATAAAAAATTACTTGTGGAAAGCAAATACCTCATAAAGATTTTCATTCGTACTGTATTCCTTGCCTAGGCCCTGACCACGACATATCTTGCTGTCAGTTTTGTGCTTTATTTAATTAGCACACTATCCGTCATTTTGCCTCTGAATATTTTGGTTCTTGGTTTAATTATCCAGAAATGTCATAGGTTAGCCATCCAACTACCGGGATTTCAAAAAAACACAAAGATAAAGACAGAGACAGGCTGCCGAGGTCCCAAGCCAGTCGCCAGTTCACCGGTACTCAGTGAGGTGCTTTCGCAGCCCCTGATATCCGATTCGCAGGCCTCTACTGAGACTCATTTGGAGATCGGTATGCCGCGAGATGCTTCAACTATGGAACCCGTGGATGTCTCTACCTTGGCTGGGTCCGGAGCCGCTGTGCAGACACCGGCTTCTGAGGGTGTATTCAGGCCTACGGACTTGCATATTAAACCAACGCCTCCTTTATTTAGGCCTAAATCTCGAACCATGCCTAAAAAAAACGATGCCCAGGCTGCATGCTCAGGTCTCTATGCCTAAAAAACAAATGATAAGAATGGCTGAAGATCTTATAACTCTAACCAGAGGAAGCCAACCTCCCCCTTCTAAGAGACCTAGGACTGAAGTTGTTTATAAATCTTCTGACCAGGATTCCGATTTTTCTGATTCTTCTGATTAGCTGGATTTGCTCTTATCTACTTATGAGGATTCTAGTAAAAACCAAGGAATCCACCACGATGTATAAAAGTAAAAACTTTTATTATACGAAACAGGATCAGAATGAGCACTTTCACATACACCAAGTATGCTTCTTCAGGTTATAATAGAATGTTAAATCACCTTTGCTTATATACTGGCTCAAAACCTACAAATTGTATAATTAACTTCATTATCTAATTAAGTAATTAATCATTTACTTAATCTTAAAGAGATAAAGCGTTAGGTCTAGCTTGCATTGTCTAACACTGCCGCATATATTAAAACCATAATATTAGTCACTAAAAACAAATATATCTAATAAAATATCATAATTATGTATAAATATAATTATATTAAGAAAATGTATATGTGTGTAACATAGAATATGTTATTACTAAACAATAAAAAGAGCAATCAATATACTTCTCTAAACTGTCTAACTGAAATAAATGAAACATAACAAAACAAAAAACAATATATCCTTCTCACTACAGATCAATGCAAACATGTATTATGTAGATTAAAGCTTGCATGTGTATATAGAGACAATATATTGAATATAAATATCTAAAAATTAGAACATTAAATTGCAGTAGTAGATTATTTTATCAAATGCAATTCATGAACTTTTACATAATATATAATATATAATTCATATACTTAAAATGTATACATGTATTTAAACAATAAATCAAGTATTATATTTATAAATAATTGATAAATTTTAACTAATGACTATTAAATTCAATAATTAATTCATTAGCATATTCATTTGTCTCCAAAATCATTACTGTCTACGTGCTTCCAGTACAGGTTTAATAATGATAGCAGTATTCAGTCCAGGTTCTATGTGTGCCCGTAACCTGAAAATCCATTCTAGTTCAATTCTTCCTAATAGATTCATCTTGTCTCCACCTCTTGCGGTAGATTTAATTATTTGTAAGACCCTAAAGTTAAAACCATGATCTTGATGTAAATTGATATGTTTAGCTAAAGCATTAGTTAGGGTCTTTTTTCTGATCTCATAAACATGATTGTATATACGATCCCTCAGTCTCCTAGAGGTTAATCCTACATAATATGCTTGGCATTTGATGCAAGTAGCCAAATAAATTAAATTAGTAGTGTTACATGTAGCATATGGAACAAACATATGTATATAGTTTAAATTAGGTATTATAAATTCTTTTTCTGTGGTAATGAACTTACACATGCTACATTTCTTACATGGCCATGTTCCCATCATTGTCCTAATATCTCTATTGGTCTATTGGTCGGAGATCTGTTAGTCACTTTATCTATACATAACCATCTCTTCAGATTTTTGCTATTTCTATATCTGAAATGTGGTATCGAACCTATTAGGTCTCTCAACTCATTGTCTATTGTAAGAATATCCCAGTTTTTCTTTATGATTTTTATAATATTACAATTATCATTAGTGTATCTAGCAGTGAAGGGTATGAAATCCCTTCTATTACTAGGTAAACGATGTATAACCTTATTAGATGTCCAACTAGTTTTAGTACCAAAATGGTATCTATTATTAGGGTCTTCTATAAGGCTAGGTGGATAACCTCTATCAAAAAATAGCTCATTTAAAGTCACAAGCTGTTTATTTCTATCAGGTATCTGGGCACATAACCTGGTAATCCTATTTTTATGATTTTTTATTATGTTAGGAAAAATAAATCGAGGATGCATACTATTGTAATGTAAAATAGCATTTTTCCAACATGGTTTTCTAAACAATTTTGTGGTGAGCGAGTTTTTACTATCTTTCAAAATGGAAATGTCTAGGAAGTCAATCTTATTATGTGAGTAATCTAGAGTAAACCTTAAGAAATCTGTCGTTGTTTCCAGATAACTAACTAAATCCTCCAATTTGGACTGCTCTCCCTTCCACAGAATGAGGACATCATCAACAAAACGTCTATATAAAATGATGTCTTTCATATATTGACTAGAGATTTGCGTATGAATTTGCACATGTGGAACACAGCTCTAAACTACCAAATTCATCTGCAAGCACAATTCCTGCCAGGAGAGAAAAACACACTGGCAGATGACCTAAGCAGAAACATTATGGACCCTCATGAATGGGAACTGAACCCACAAATATTCAGAATGATAACACAAAAATGGTGGTGCCCGGACATAGATCTGTTTGCTACCCCAAAGAACTGCCAATTACAGAAATTCTGCACAAGGAGCTACCATCCACAAGCATGGAAAGTGGATGCCCTTTCATTCAGCTGGAAAAAACTACAAGTATATGCTTTCCCCCCTTCACCTCTCTTTCCAAAGGTACTCATAAAAGCCAGGCAGGAAGAGCCAAAAATGATATTGATTGCACCAGACTGGCCACGCCAGCACTGGTACCCAATCTTAAAGAACTTGACACAAGAACCACCCTGGATTTTACCACAAATTCCACAGTTGCTGACTCAGCACAACAATTAGATACTTCACTGCCAGCTAAAGACCTTAAATCTAGCTGCATGGAAAATGCCTTAGTCAAGCAAGCAATGCCTCTCTCCAAAGCTGTTATGGATGTCATTCTGGAGGCCAGAAGGCCTAACACCAGGAAAGCATATTCGGACAAATGGAAGAGATTCTGTGCCTGGAACCAAGCGCACAGCCTTGACCCTCTAGTCCCAAACATTCCTCAGATACTGCAATACTTAACTGAGATGCTGGACAAGGGCCTCTCTTTTTCATCTATCAAGATCCACACCTCCGCTATCTCTGCTCATTACAACACGGATCCACCATTTTTTTCTAATCCTTTGCTCAAACAATACCTCAGAGGGGCTAAAAACATAAGACCGCCCCATAGAGCACTAACACCTACTTTGGACCTGAATTTTGTTTTGGAAAAATTAACTTTACCTCCTTTTGAGCCATGTTACACAGCAGAAATAAAATGCATCTCTTGGAAAACTGCTCTGCTACTGGCAATAACATCAGCACGAAGAGTTTCAGAATTACAGGCACTAATGTCAGTGGAACCTTTCCTCATCTTCCACCAGGACAGGGTGTCTTTAAGAACCAACCCTACGTTTATGCCAAAGGTGGTATCAAGTGTGGCTCTAAACCAAACTATTCACTTGCCAACATTTTATCCAAAACCACAGAACAAAGGGGAGAGACTACTACATTCTTTGGACATTCACAGGCGGTTATGCTTCTACTTGGACAAAACCAAATCTTTCAGAAAATCTGAGCAATTATTGGTAGGATATGCTGCAGGAGCACAGGGAAAAGCCATTTCAAAGCAGACTATTTCAAAATGGATAGGACACTGTATACGTTTCTGCTATACCCACCATGGCAAACCTGTACCTAGCAGCATTAGATCTCACTCCACCAGGGCAACAGCCACTTCAACTGCCTACCTCAGAGGAGTACCTACCAAGGATATTTTGGAAGCAGCAACATGGAGTTCTGTGTATACCTTCACCAAACATTACCATTTGCCTTTATACTCCAAATCCAGAGCTGGCTTCGCCACTGCTGTACTGCAGGGTTGGGAGGGTGGCTTAATGGTTAAGGTGTTTGCCTTACAAACACAAGGTAGAGGGTTTGAATCTCACAGGGGATAATTGGTTAGGCTTAAAATGGCTCACAAGGGCAGTTAGCCTAGTACTAAACTATTAAACTATGAAACTATGAAACTATGCAGGGTCTTATAGCCACCCCTAATGCCTTATAGACCCCCCTAATGCCTTATAGACCCAGCCTCCCTACCTCAGATTTGGGATTCCACCCAAGTGTAATGACTGCAGCAGTGTAACACGATGAACATAGTACAATTTTGTACCTACCATAAATGTAGATGTTCGAGTGTAAACACTGCTGCAGTCCAGGTTACTCTCCCTCCTCTCTTACTTTCAACATGTTGATCAGCAAATAAATGGGGGAGCCCAGATATAGACCGGTTTGCCTCCCCCCTGAACCATCAATTGGACAAATTTTGCACAAGGATTCCCCACAAACTAGCTTGGAAAGTGGATGCTCTGTCCTTCAGCTGGAAAAACCTATCAGTTTATGCCTTTCGTCCTCTGTCTCTGCTCTCCAAGGTACTACTAAAGATCAAACAGGACAAGCCAAGGACTATTTTAATTGCACCAGACTGGTCACGCCAACACTGGTACCCCCTCCTGTGCAGTGTGTCATGCTTGGCCCCATGGCACCTGCCTCAGACTTCTTCCCTGTTGTCTCAACAGGAGAACCAGATTCTGCACCCTCAGCTGCAAACCCTGAACCTAGCAGCCTGGCAATCACCTAATCTCTCCTTTACCCCACCCCTCAGTAAATCGGTGATGGATATCATTTTAGAGGCTAGGAGGCCTAGTACTAGAAAATCTTATGCTGCAAAATGGAAAAATATTTTGTACCTGGAACCAATCTCAAGGGATGAGCGCAGCAGTGCCCAATTTACCTCCGATTCTACAATATTTGACTGAGATGCTTCACAAGGGCTTGTCCTTTTCCTCCATCAAAATTCATGCCTCAGCCATTTCAGCTTATTATAGCACAGAGCCTCCCCTCTTCTCTCACCCACTGCTCAAGCAGTTTCTCAGAGGGGCCAAAAATTTAAGGCCACCGAGGAGAGCTCCCACTCCAGCCTGGGACCTTAACTTTGTTTTGGAGAAACTCACTCTTCCTCCTTTCGAGCCAGCTGCTTCTGCAGATTTAAAGTTCCTTTCCTGGAAAACAGCTTTCTTTTTAGCAATCACTTCTGCAAGAAGGGTATACGAGTTACAGGCCCTTATGGCAGTGGAGCCTTTCATCATCTTTCATATAGACGGGGTGTCCCTCAGAACTAATCCCTCCTTCATGCCCAAGGTGGTATCCAGTGTGGCTCTTAATCAGTCCATTCATTTGCCTACCTTCTTTCCTAACCCACAGAACAAAGGGGAACAGATACTGCACTCCTTAGATGTGCGCAGACAATTTAGATTCTACTTGGACAGGACTAAACCACAAAGGAAGTCTGATCAACTGCTGGTGGCATTTGCTGCAGGGACAGAGGGGAAAGCTATTTCAAAGCAAACCATTTCAAAATGGACAGGCCACTGCATTCATTTCTGCTATAAGCACCATGAAAAACCTATACCACAGGGCATCAGACCCCATTCAACCAGGACCGCATCTACCTCTACAGCCTTTCTCAGGGGCGTCCCTACAAGGGATATCCTAGAAGCTGCTACCTGGAGCTCTGTACATACTTTTACCAGGCATTATCATTTGCCAGTTTTCTAAACCCAGATCTGGTTTTGCCACTGCAGTCTTGCAGGGCCTTTATAGCTGGTCCTTATTCTATTTAAATTCCTCCTCCCAACCTTAGCTTTGGGAATCTACCCAAATGTAATGACTGCAACAGTATTCACAGTTGCAGTCCTAGTTACCCTCCCTCCAGCCCTCTTTCTTCTTTTGGCTATACCTCTACTCTCACTTACTATGCTCAAAAAGCTTTTTGGTGTATTTGCTTTTTTGTTGGAGGTATATCCTTGTATTATAGATTTAATTGCTTCCCATTAGGGGGGTACCTGACATCTGGGGCAAGAAAAACTGATGTAATGGTGTTAGCTGCATGTTTTATACCCCTGACGACCTGACGTCATGGAAGAAGGGACAGCAACTGACGCAGGACCCAAGACTTTGTTAATCAGGCTGACTGAGGGCCACTGCAAACAGATAACCCAAATGTAATGATTGCAACAGTGAATACACTCGAACATCTACATTTATGGTAAGTGTACAGAACTGTACTTTCCTCCCCTTGCTGTGCAATGTCAAATGACATTTGCACTAGTTTCCTGTGGAAGGCTCCAAAGTATCTTCATCTGGAAACTGATCAAATGTTTCTCTCTCCACTGGTTTCGCCTTTATTTGGAATCCATTCTTGTGTCCTGCTGTGATTTTTTTCTTTGTTAGATTTTCTACAATAAATCCTTCACTTCTCAGGTAATCTATAACCTCAGTTTCTATTTATTTAATTTATCCATTACTAATCCTGTTTTCTACTTTTCCTCTTTGTTTTCTTATTCTTTGTATTGTAAAGTTTTCCATGTCTGGATGCCTTTGCCTATATTTCTCTTCAAATATCTTTGGTGTTGCTCTTTTTGTTTTGATTATTTTTGCTTTCTCCTTTGCAAAAATATTACACCATATTAAATCTTTTTCTTTCCCGCGTCTGTATTTCTTCTTCAGAAGTTTCATGATCCTCCTGTCACCCCTTACTTTGGGGACTCGTTCCATCATGCTGTGATATAACCTGTGATAAACTTTCTACCCTAAATCCTTCACTTCGTAAGTGTTCCATAACTTCGTCTATTTTTTTAACTTCTACTTTACTAATCTTCTGTTCTACATTCTGTCTTTGTGAACTTATTTTTTTTATTGTGAAATTTTCCATATCTGGATACTTTGCCTGTATTTCTCTGAATATCTTTGGGGCTGCCTTCTTTGTGTTGATTAGTTTGGCTTTTCACTTAGCATACATATTCCACCAGTTCAGATCTATCTTTCTTTCCAATGTCTGTATTTCTTTTTTATACCTTTCAAAAGTCTCTAGATTTTGTTCTTTATATTTTTACACTTCCTTAGTTGCTTCTTTTTCAAAACAGGCCAAGATTTCTTGGTTTCTGTAATGTTTTTCATAAATCTGTTGTATTGATGAACACAATTTTTTATTTGAAGTTGCTGACAATTTTTTTTGTGGAAGTATTTTCTTTCCTCTAATTTCTCTCTTAATCTTTTTGTATGTCTTCTGTCTGGAAATTCTGGGCTTCTTGCATAATAATAATACATAATTTCTTTCTTATCCTCAGTATTCCACTCTATCGTCTTTATGGCTCTTCTTTGGCCTTTCAGTTTTTGTGGACTGTTACTCCCTTCTACAACAGGGGGCAATCTTCCCTCTGGGCCTAGCCTAGCTCCATTGTAGGAATGTTTCCGTGTCTTCAGGATTCTACACTCATTTTTTTCCACTCGTGGCCCCAGTGCGTCTACCAGGATTAGGCACTTTTTTATCATGGTTTTTGTGCACCTAGCTATCTTATTTATTTTTTAACCTAGTTCTGTCCATAATACATGCTATATAAATACAGTGTATATAACAGTGTCATCTTGGTGTGATTTTGTAAAAAAAAAAAAAAAAAAAAAAAACGGGTCCACCTTGTGAAGGTATTCGCCCAGACTTGAGGATGAATTATATTTCAGCAGTTCTACTCTCTCTTGCTTCCTGACTTATCTTTCCATTCAAACCCTTTATCTCTCCATTTGGACCCCTTTCTTTATTTTTAATTTCTCTAAGCCTTTTGGGTTTATAATACCATAACTGAAATGGGCCCCATTACTAAGTCAAGGTATAATTAAAATTTATGAAATTAGCATTGTTTCAATCTTTGATGTTAGCCAGAAGTGCTTTTTGCAGCACTCACAATGTGCACAGTAATGATTCATTTTGCAATTCGTACAGAGTTGCATGTATTGATAAGATATCTAAGACTGTAAATTCTTTTTTATAAGACCCATTGCTCTTTCTACTACTGGAACTGTCTGGTATCTTTCTTCCACATTGCACTTTTTTCTGCCTGCAAATCCTGGTACTTTGACTTTGCATGTCTCTGTACGTAAGACACTTTAGTCATTGGTTGTAGCAATTTCAATAATCACTGCTTCTTTTTATGGACTACTATATGTGATTTTCTTGCATCTGTTGTTTGAACTGTTGGTAATGGATGATCCCATGTGATACACACTTCATTTTCTATGGTGTGTTGTGACTCATGTTTCCAGTCTTTTTCAGCTACTTCAGTATTATACTGTTTGCAAAATACCTAATGCAACAATCTTACTACATTATTATGCCTTTCAGTGTAAAGTACTACAGCCATTAATATATCACAGCCAGCAACAAGATGTGCAGTTCTGTTTTACAAAACCTACATTTGTCTGTTTCTCCCACATTGACTTTATAAAGCAATGTGTACGTAGTCCACTGTCTTTATTCGCCAATATTAACCTTTTGTCTTTTGGATTAAATTCATCTCTCCTTAACAATTCCTTCGATCCTGATCAACATGAGGTTCTTCCAGAAGTTTGCATTTTCCACATTTCGTGCCTTCTCATCTGATCCTTCACCTTATATTCTTTCTTTTGTTTTTTGGCACATTCAGTTGCTACCTGATTTTTAGCTACTTCTAGTTTGATTTCCATTCCTGCTTGATGCCAGTATGCTTCTGCTAGACTAAGCAGAGAAGTAATCTTGGATTTATTCTCCTCATATTTCAAAACTTTCACCACGTTTGGGTCTTGTGAGGTCAGCAGATGTGTGCAGTCCCACGATTGCAGGTCTGTACATGTAATCCAATTTCAAGGATGTCCATCCCTCCTTCAGAATGGGGAATGTATAATCTCGGTATACACTGAATATTATATGTTAGCAGTCTCACAAGGTGTATGCATTCAAGGTGCTCTTTAACACTGTAATAATCTGTGTATACAAACTTGACATTATTGCTGCCTAATCACTTAATTGTACTTTTTTTCTCTCTCTAACCTTCCTAGTTTATCTACCTTCTCTCCTGCATTAAGAATTGGGAATCTATCTGCCTGGTCTTTAAGGACCCCTTCCATAAAAGTTTCAGTCACTCGAGCATCAACCCAAAGAAACCTGCTGCCCTAGCTTATTTTTCTAGGTTCCAAAGTGAATAACAAAGTATGTTCTCCCCTAGACCTAAATAATAAGCTGAACCTTATTGTAATTATCTAGTATTGTATATATTTTTAGTGACCGAGCCAGGAATCCAGCAGCCATACCTCTCCCTACCCCTTAAATACTGACCTTTTCCTCACTGACTACTATCTAAGCCATCTCTATCTGCTATCTCTGCCGCAGCTACCTATTGCTGTACCCTACTCTTTGTCCACTAGGTGGCAGTCTAGCCTTAGGCTTGTGCTACATCCTTTACCCCACTTTTCCCATACTTTATCTCTGACTACTTTCCAATCTTCCTGCTGTACTACACTATTCTTCAGGGCTTTTCCCCCCCTCTATCCAGCTATACTTCTATCATTTTTCACTGTATCCCTCAACTACCAAATAGTTGCATTATCACACCCTACTCACCTGTAAATACCAAGAGTGCCTCAGGAAATCTGCTATACACAGATTGTCTCTGCAGAATCTTCCTTTTTCTGCTCTACCCACTCCATTCACCCTGTGGGCTCACTCCGCTCCCCAAATCCCACCCACCCCCCAGTGCTCCTACATTTATACTTAAACCACACCCCTTGCCTTACTGATCATTAGCACTTCAGTACTCACTTTACCTATTTAAATCCTACACACCCACTTTTCATACTGCTTACCATTCTACTACCCCTGAAGTACTATCTAATTCCAAACAAACTCATTATTCGGCCCTACATCATTGAAACTTTATTATATCCTTCACTGCTAGTATGCCTTTAATTTTCAAACCAAAACTTATTTACCTCTTTTACTTCTCCTACTACCTATTCTATCTCTACCCTATATTCTTACCTTATATGAAAAACCTACACTATACTGAGTCCCACCATCCCTTAAAGCAGACATTACTACTAAGTCAATTACACTTCCAATGCCATTCTAACATAACAGCCACCTCCACCTACGTTTTACCAAAGTTTCACAGGGTTGCCCATATTACTTACCTACAAGCTAGGAAGTCACAAAATATTGTCTGTAAACTCCTGAGGTTTACACATATTCTGAAACAACATCCTCTACTCCATGGTGACATTCACCCTAACCCTGGACCAATCAATAATACCCCAAAAAAAACCCTACCGACCTCAAGCAAACAACCCATTCACCCGCACTAGCACCCATAACTCTCTGCTCATAGCACGCACATCTCAATATACAGAGCTTAAACAATAGAATTAGCCAACTATATGCCCTGCTAGACATTCATTCATTTGATATCCTATGTTTAACAGAGACCTGGCTCAAACCAGTAACAAAGGACAATGAAATTATTCCACCTGACTATAACACCTTAAGATTAGACCGTACAACCAAAAAGGGTGGAGGCGTAGCAATTCTATACAAATCTAAGTTACATGTCACTTCTTTAGATGTAAAACTACCTTTTGATAGTAATGCTGAAATCCTCATCTTTAAACTACATATCAATGCTAGTAAAGCTTTGTACATTATATGCTCCTACCTACCTCCAGGCAATAACATTAACATCCTAGAAAATATCCTTTCCTGGCTTTCTACATCCTTTCCACAAGAATCCATCCTACTTGGTGATCTTAATATAGATTGGAATTGCTGTAACTCATCCAAACCTACAACCCATATCAACCTTTATGGATTCTCCCAAATAATTACCAGTCCAACCAGAATTCATAAACCCAGTAGCAAAGAAAGCATCTTAGACTGGATCTTAGTAAACAGCCATACTCTCTCTTATAAAGCAGGTACCCTTCCTGATATTAGTGACCACTCCCTTACTTACATAATCAGACAAAAAAACTTTATTCCCAACCAGACTGTCTTTAAAATTGCCCAGAACAAAAAAAAGATTTCAATCCAGCAAGCTTCCAAGCTGAGCTTCAAGCTTGTGACTGGTCACCCTTAAAACTACTCCCTCTTGAGCAAGCAGTAATCTATTTTAACACAATTTTTTACACATCCTGGAATACCATGCTCCTACTCATTCTATAAGAACTAGAAGTAAAGCTGCTCCATGGTTCACTAAAGACACTAGGCAGAAAATCTTATTGAGAAATAAAATCTGGTCTAAATGGAGAAACTCTAAAAACCCAATAGATCATCAAAAATTTAAAGAGCTGAGAAATGCCACTAAAAGATCAATAATTCTTGATAAAAAACTTCTACTTTAAACTACAGGAAAAACATCAACAAAAAACACACATTTTCTGGTGAGGTATAAATAGACTTCTATACCCAGGCCATTCCAAGACTCCAACCCCATCAGGTCTCTCCCTTAACAGTCCCAGCAAGATTGCTTATGCTTTCAACACCTTTTTTACTGAAACTGTTCAATCTCTAGCAAACTCCTTACTTACTGTTAGCTCATCTCTCCTGTCCACATCACCTAGAATACCCCCACCTTTCATTTAAAACCAGTTCCTACATCCCTTATCCACGCCTTACTCCACAAACTTAAACCATGTACCCCCTCAGCAGATCTCCTACCAGCTGAATACCTGCAAATTGCAGCAAAAGTACCTGCCCTTCCCATTTACATCCTAATTAATAGAACCATTACTGAAGGCACCATTCCATCTCTCTGGAAAATCTCTCACATTATCCCACTTCACAAGGGTGGTAACTCAACCAAACTCTCTAACTTTTGCCCCATAGGCCTTACTCTCTCCTTTAGCTAAAATTATGGAAAAATGCATCCACCAGCAACTACTTGATCACCTTCTCCAAAATGACCTACTAGCTGACTGCCAGCATGGTTTTAGGCCCCTGCCATAGTACCACCACTGCTCTCTTAGCCTTCTCTGACTGCATTAACAAACATCGTAATAACAACATGCTTTCCTCTGCATTCTTTATTGACCTCTCTAAAGCCTTCGATATGGTTAATCATCAGACACTTCTAAAAATACTCATATTACTCTCTCTTGACACACAGGCACTAAAATGGTTCATCTCCTACTTAGAAAATAGACATCAAGCTGTCCTTTGGGACAATCACCTATCCACACCTCTCCCTATTACCCTTGGTGTCCCTCAAGGTTCTATCCTGGGACCACTCCTTTTTTCCATTTTTATTAACGATCTAAATATAAATCTTCCTCAAGCTACCTGCATACAGTATGCAGATGGCTCCACACTAGTCTGTGCTGCCTCATCTTCATCTGAACTCCAGTCCATAACTCAAACTGTATTTAACCAAGTAGAAAACTGGTTCCTTCAACGGTGTCTCCTCCTAAATGCCAAAAAAACAAAATTGTTGTTATTTACTCCAACACTAAAATCCTCTCCAATAGACCTCACAGTTGCATCTAACAATGGTACAGTCATAGCACCTGACTCAACCACCAAACTCTTAGGTGTAATAATTGACAACAACCTGAACTTGACTCCCATATTAACTTGACTGTTAAAACTGTAAACAGAAAACTCGGTATCCTTTACAGGATAAAACCTTTCCTTACCCCAGAAGCTAGAACTACCATTGCCCATACCCATCTGATTTCTACACTCCTCTATGCCTCCCCCATCTTTACTAATCTTTCCAAAATCAACCTCAGCAAATTGGCAACCTCCTATAACAACATTGCCAGATTTGCCACTGGCTCACCATTTCGAACTCACCATTGCCAAAATCTTAAACAGCTAGGATGGCTAGAACTGCAGAATCAGCTGCAATCTAAACAACTTGTCACCTATAAGACTTTGTATCATCCAGGTCACCCCCTACAAAAATCTTACTACCCTTCGCTCAGCAGATAAATTACTAGTATCCATTCAAAAATCTTACAACAAAGCAGGTGATTCTCTTTTCTGTAATTCTGTGGGGAAAAGCTGGATAAGGCTTCCCAGCAAACTAACATCTTTTACATCATTACCACTCTTCAAAAAGCAACTAAAAATATTTCTTAAATCTCAATGGCTATGCCCATGTACTAATCCAGACTGACCCCCCCCCCCCCATTTATCCTTACTGCTTTTTCCTTCCTCCTAACACCCTTACATTTTGATAGTAAGCCTCCTTACTTTGATATCTAGCCTTGTCTCTTCAGGTGATGACCACAGAATACATATTTCCGTAATAAAAAACTTGCTGAGACCACATATGTTTCCACTTTGTATATATACTAACTTCATGTTGTTTTTGTTATATTTCAGCATTTACTTTAAAAAAAAAAAACACAACCTTAATTATTACTTTGAATCTGTTCTTTTTTTTTTTTTGTAAAACCTTTACTGATGATCTTGATGTTTAATCTTTATTGACTATGTATATTATTTTTTATATCTCTTTTGAATTAATAGTGTAACTTGAGCTTATCTCCCCGGACTAGCCCGGTCAACAAATGTAAAATAAAATAAAATAAAAAAAAATAAATAAATAAATTATAAATAATTTGGTGAGCATGAAGCATCCTTCTTGTTTTCCTGTGCAATATATGCAACACGTTTTGGGACCAGTCAGTCACTTCAAAAATGTAAGTTAGGACAGGAAGAGCAAATTGGTCTATAGCTTGAATGTAGTTCCTAGATGTCAGTGCTGTTTTCAGGATTAATTTGAGTCTTCTGAAATATTCCTTAAGTTTTATTCACATTTGCTCATGTTTTATTGTTGATCCTTCATCAATTCCCAAATATTTATACACTCCCTCATCCTCAAGTTCTTTTATATCACATTCTTGTCCCAAACTGATATTTTCTTGGTGCTGCAGTTTTCCTGCTTTCAAGGTTGCTTTTGCACATTTATCAAGACCAAATGACATTCTTATATCATCTGAAAAAGTTTTGACAACTTGCAGTTGTGCTTTCAGTTCTTCATCTGATGAACTATAGTTTTAAATCATCGACAAAGAGATGAGAAGTCTTTGTTGTTTTCTAGGAGCCAAATTATAGCCATGGCCTAAGCTGTTAAGTTTGCTGTATGGGCTGCATTATATCTTCACAGGCCTGTGTTCATTAGAAGCTTGAGTTGCATCTTGTTTTTATCTGTATGCCATTAGTTGTCTTGTGGGCTTTGGGGTGGGAGGCACAATGCCTTCATCTCCTCCATGAAATGGGGAACGCATTTTCGTCTTGGTCTGTCAAACCTCAGACTGTCAGTCTGGCTTTTGACATCTAGGGCTAACTTCTTTCACTTTCTCATAAAGAGTGGTCGTGTAGTGTTGCATTTTAAGATGCTGTGCTAAAAAGAGTGGACTTGCTCTTCCAAATGGAAAACAGTTTATTATTTATGTACTAATAAAGATGTTTGCAGCTTCAACTAGTGTGACCAATAGTTCTAGAAATTTTTTTTTTCTTTTAGCAATAACTCACATTTATTCATGGGTAATTTAGAAGTTACCCATTCCTGATGTGATCTGATAATGGTGTCAAAGCCAGCTGTGGGTAAATTCTGCATTACCCATGCCCAGCTATGAGGTATTGCTATTTTACAAATCTAAATAACGTCATTATACAAATCAACTTCAGTGCTGTTCTGCATATTGTATCATGTAAGAGATGTGTTGGTGGTGTACTGAGTGGTGTACTGAGTATGTGTTTGGCATGTAACTGCCAGTGCTTGCAAAATACATCATTTAAGTGCAATTTCTGCTTTATTTTATTCTGCTGTGTGGAAAATTTATTTGCGAGTTTTTATTTATTCATCACAACTAAGTGTGTTGTGAGACTGAAGTGCCCCATACTCATTGAAGGTAAAGAGTTCATATGTCAATTTGTACATAAGAACATTTAAAGGATTGTTTCAATCTGCGGTGGTGGTGCTGCGGTAGCGTTGTCGCCTCATAGTAAGCACTGTCCGGTTCGATTCTTAGCTAGAGCGTCTTCTGCGTGGAGACATGCGTGAATGGACGTACCTTCGTTGAAGGTTGTGCGTCAGGGCTGGTAACTCTGCATGTAAAAATCAACTACCAATCATTAGCGGACCGGAGTTCCGCTGTGGCAACCCCTAACCAGGAAAAGCCGAAAGACACAACAACAAGCAGCAAGTTATACTGCTACCAGATTTTTTTTTGTTAAAAGCCTAATTAAGAAAGCTGCCATTACAAAACCATCCTCCTAGCCAGCTTCATCTGATCCAGTAATCTTCCTTCAGTCAGTGTAGTGCTGCTTACAAGACAGTAAGCACTGAAGGAAAAAAAAAACTCCAAATTTTGTTTAGCATTCAGACTTATTTCTATGGATAACTCTGGATTTATAATGGGCATGCTTATTGCTCTGTCCAATCAGCATACATATTTTTGAATAAGTTTTCATTGTATAATTTTTATTTTTTACTCTTATATTTAGGTACTTTGGAGAATAGTTAAACATCCTGGATGAAATCACTATTGCAGTATTCCAGACAAGGTTATCGCCACTGATGTTTGGCCAAGGTACCAAATCCTAAACCCTTCAGTAAACCATGCTTCCACAGTATGACCTCAGTCCATGAACATAGGGGTACATAATTGGAAGTTTGAATGTAAATCCTGAGACTGTCTCACCATCAGCTCAACAACGGGTCTCACACCCATTGGTCTGATCTTCACATGGAGATTTGTACAGAAAGTCTTCTAGGATTCAGTTAAGTGGCCCATTGGGAAACCTTCCTTCCTTATGATTTTGTTAGATGCCAGCTAGGAGGGGAAAGTGCGAGTGCAATAGGCAGATACCCTACAAAGACCTTCATTTCCTGCGCCTTTTTTGCTTAGGCAAAGAAATATGCCAGTTTTTCGTACCTAAGACCTTGCATTCCCATTTGATATCCTGACCGAAGTCACTGTTGCAGTGTTCCTGACAACTGGAGGTATCACCATTACCATCCAGCTGGGATACCAAAGCTTTACCTTCCCTAGGACATGCATCTGATTCATGACCTCAGCTTGTATGTGTTGAGGTATAAAGATGGAGGTATGAGCATAAATATGCAGACTGTCTTACTGCCAGCCAGAAAGCAAGTCGTGCATCCATTGGACTGTTTGGTTGTTGGTACCTTTGCTTTGTTCATTTCCTCTAGATAAGTACCCTGTTGTGGAATGTCCTTTTTACCTTATGTTTCATTGTTTGAAATTTGTAGATGTCCACTAGGAGGGGCAAGTGCAGTAGGCAGATTCCATACAAGGACTTGCATATCAAGTGTAATTTTTGCCTAAGCCCAGAATACAATCACAAATCATGTTCTGTATGTCAAATATTTATTCCAAAAATCCTTAGGTCTAGGTTCTCTACTTTTAACACCTTCCTTGAGACTCAACATCTTAAACACCTGGTCCAGTCCCTGATGGCTATCTCAGCATCCTTGGACATCTCTCTTCTTCTGAGGAAAAAGATTGAGGCCTTAAATGGCTCAGCAGCCCAACGTATCTGATTCCACATACCTGCTGAGGTTACAAAACCAGTGATATGTCAGACTTCTGTTCAGTTGCCTGATACAAAGACCCCCATGTTATGGCACCTGAGGAATTGCAGACTGCCTAGACATCCAGGGAACCATTCTTAATTAATTAAGAAGGACTGTGTGGTGTGCCACAAATTTTTATTTATTTATTTATCTTATTTATTTATATTTGTTGACCGGGAGTGTCCGACTGGACATAGGTCCATTTTCAGCGGAGGCCCGGGGAGAAAAGCTCCACAGTTAAGATAAACAGACAGTAGTTACATTGGATTACATCGCGATTAACAATTTACATAGCAATTACTTACAACATATTTACAGATGAAGAACATAGTACATCAGTAGGCAACTAGAATCTTTATCTGTGAAGTACATAACAGACATTAACAAAGGTTAAAATAAGAAGTTCCTGCTGTACAAGTACTAGGCTTATGAGCATCTTAGCTTGCTATAATCAAGGTAGTTAGCGGAGTGGAAAGAAAGGTAGTGGTTTGATGGGGTGGGTGATATTAGAGTGGGAGTTGCAAGGGCATAGCCAGCATGTTTTTAGGGAAAACATTGAAGGCTTGAGGCTTTAGTTAGGGAAGAGATTCCAGGCACTCTAATAGAGATCCGGCAGGGTTCTAAACCTCTGCACCACATCCAGGTGGATGCCACACCTAGAAAGAAAAAACAGAAGACTAAGCATGTGGTCTCTCCCTCACCTAGGTAGAAAGAATGGCTGGAATTTTCAAAAGGGTTATTTAAAGTGATTGTCATTAAAACCTCTCTCATTTGGGTCTTCCCTATCACAAGGTGCTACCGGAAACCTCACCCTGGTTCCTCCTCTTCTGGTGAGGGGTAGGGTGATGCCTCAGACAATTCTCTGAACTATTCCTCTTAAATGCATTCCCCAGGTCAAATTTTCTCTTTCTCACCTGATTCACCTATTGAGGAAGCTTTGTTTGGTAATACTAAACAGAACATGGCATAACACTTTGATTAGCAATCTATGCAGATTTGTGAAGTTCAGAAGAGTTACTACACCCTCTTGGAGATGGGTACCCCTGCCCCTTCTCTAGTCCCTTCTGTTCTTGAGGCTTTCCAAGATGCTTTTCACTCCACCTCTTTTGCGCTTGACTGTCAACCTTCAGCTTCCAGGAGACCATACAGGTTTTACAAGGTCCCTGGTGACCTAAAATACCTATATAAGAACCCAGTGGCAGACCCTTCGGCAGCTTCTCTCTATTTTGATAAGCCTTCTAAGCTGCTACCCAGTGCTAATGTAGACAAAGTTAGTAGAGCTATGGCTAGGTGATGAAAGAAGATTTACACCTCTGCTACCCTTGCTTTTAGGGCAATTAATTATGAGACTCAGATAACCAAGTATTTGATCTCCTTCTTGCCATCCTTGAACAAAGTTATCTTGGTCACTCCCACAGCAGACTCTAAGCAACGAATGCAGACCTCACTTTTGCACGCCACACAGATTGCCAGATGCAGCATAAATTACAGTTATGATGCTGTAGATGCTTCCTCTAGGGCAGCTGTCACTAGATTTCTTATCTGCAGATATGCATGGCTTCACAGTCAACCCATTCCTGAGAATTTCAAATCTAAAATTATAGATTCACCTTTGGACAAGGACTTGCTGTTTACTGCCAGGTGGCTAATCTGTTCAAGACTCTCCAGAACCAAAACTAAAACAATAAAAGACTGCAGGCAGATCTTACTCTCCTCAGTTCCTAGATATCATAGGAACTACCCAGCCAAGTCAACATTCTTTATTAGAAGGTACACTAGGGCTGTTCAGAAACAGAGGAAAACCCCAAGGAAAAGATACTCTGAAAAGCCACAAACGGACACCCCAGCTGGGAGACTGAGAGGTCACTCTTTGGGGGCAACAGTCTGTGACTACTCCTGCCTCACCTCTCCCCCTGCCCTCAGCTCCACTACCCCTCTTTCCCAAAGAATGCCACTCTCCCTAGCCAGGTTGGAAGATATTACCACAGACAAATGGGTCAACTGTTCCATGTTTTGGGAAAGCATTCCCCCTCTAAAAGGCATGCCTCCACCCCCTAAAAACCAAACTTCCCTTCTGACCCCCATTATTCAAGACTTGTGGGATCAGGGCACCATTGAGCAAGTCCCAAAAGAATTCATAGGAAAAGGGTTTTATTCCAGGTTTTATCTAGTCCCTAGTAAAGAAGGTCAGTGGAGACTCACCCTAGACCTTGTCTACCCTGAACACTTACCTGAAGGTACCCTTTTTCAGAATGGTCTCCTTTTAGATCCTGCTTCCTTTCATACTACCACAGGCTATATTGGTGTAATTAGACCTGAAGAACACCTACCTGCACATCCCTGTCCATCCTTTCTCCAGGAGATTCCTCTTGCTTTTCTCTGGCTCCTTGCATTTTCAGTTCACTACTCTGACATTTGGTCTTTCCACAACTCGATGAATGTTCGCAAAGTGCCAGGCCCCTGTAGTAGCTTTGTGATGCACTCTTAAGAATTCAAATTTTTCCCTACCTGAATGACCTTCTAAAACAGACTGTATCCCCAGACATTCTTCTGAAGCATCTCCAATTTACTCTGCATATTCTGACAGGACTGAGTTTCACCGTGAACTACAGAAAATCACACATGGTCTGTACACAAGACCTGGTGTTCCTGGGCTGCAGACTAGACACAAAGAAAATGCATGATTTCGTTCACCAGGAAAAGGTTCTCAGTCTGTCCACTTACTTCCAAGACTTCTCTAACATAACGCATTGTACTGCAAGGGAGATTTCCAAGGATCTTGAGATTCAAGGCAGCCACCGTTCCTGTGCTCCCTCTGGCCAGCCTTCACTTAAGGAAAATCCAGTGGTATCTGAAATCCATGTGGTCCCAACACTGTCAACCCTTGGACACACTGATTCCCTTCCTCCGTTGTCTCTAGAAAGAACTGACCTGGTGGAAGAAACGGGTCATCCTCGACCCAGGATTACCTTTCTCACCTCCTCTTTCTTTTTGACAGATTAACATGGATGCCTCAGATGAGGCTTTTGGGGGCACAGACAGGAATTACATCAACTTTTTGACAGATTAACATGGATGCCTCAGTTGAGGTTTGGGGGGCACAGACAGGAATTACATCAACTTCAGTGTGGGACTCCTCAGACAGACCTCTCTTCTTCGCCAACCAACCATCAGCACCCACTATTCTGCACCACAACCCCTGCCCCACAGCCTGGAGGGCAGATGATTTCTCTTTCCAGTGGTCTGGGAGATTTATCTGTGCTTTTCCTCCTCTGCCTCTTCTTCTGGAAATACTACTCCGGGGACAAAGGGAAACACCCAAGCTCCTATTATTGGCTGTATTTTAGCCGAGACAGCATTGGTTCCCTCTGCTGTTTTACATGGCAAAGAGACTTTACAGGAGAGCTCCTCTGCAGCTGGACTTTACAATTCAGCAAAAAGGCCTGCTTCTTCACCTGAATCTTCCATCTCTCAGCCTGACCCTGTGGGTGATAGAATTTTAATACCTCAAAGATATATTTTCTCTGAAGTGGTTGTGCAGTTCTTACAAGAGGCTAGGAGACCCACCACTAGAAGATCTTACACTGCAAAGTGGAAGAGCTTTTCTTTCTGGTGCTGCAAGCAATCAATGTTAGCACTAGTACCTATTGGTTCTACAGGTTCAGTATTAGAAGACCGACTGTTTAGGTGATTGAACACCTAAACATCGATCTTCTACTATCGAACCGCACAATGTCAAATGTCCCAGGGAAATGCTTCCCTCGGCCACAACACAAAAAACATTACTTTACATGTAAATTAAGTGGGGGGCTTTGCCCCCCCACACCTCCCTGACGGGGCTGTGCCCCCCTCACACCCCCTAACTAAATATACCAACTACGAGATCGCTCAACAGTATGGAAATAGCAAACTCTGGTGAACAGCCAAGGGAAATCTTTCCCTGCGTTAAATCGGCCGTTCACTGTTTTTTGCTTTCGATATTAGAAGATCGATGTTTAGGTGTTTGATCACCTAAACATTCGGTCTTCTAATATAGACCAGGTTCTACAATACCTCTGCAAACTTCTTCAGTCAGGGTTGGCCTACTCTTCTGTAAAAGCTCATTTGTGGGCTATCAGTGCTTGTCTTCCTTATAGCCCCCCACTTATGGGTAGGCCAGAGGTCAAGCTTTTTATTAGCTTCTTTAAAATTCTGTACTTGGAAAACCATCCTCCTTTGGATTTCTAAGCTTCAAGCTCTCGTGACCATTCCCCCTTTTCTTATTTTTATAAAGACAAGGTGACTCTCAGGGTTAACCCATCCTTCATGTCTAAGGTAGTGAACAAGCTGTCTGTCAGTCAGGCTATTCATCTGCCTACCTTATTTCCTAATCCCCAAAACAGTGGGGAAAATATCTTGCACTCTTGAGACATTCAGCAACAGCTCAGATTTTAACTGATCAAAACTAAATCCTTCAGAAAGACTGACCAGCTTTTTGCATTATGTCCTTTTAGGCTGGACCAGCCAGTCTCCAAACAAACTATTGCAGCCTGGATTTCAAAGGCTCAGTCTTTCTGCTACTTGCAGTATGGTAAGACCCTACATTCTTGTCCTAAAGCACATTCCATTAGGGCAGGTGCTTCTTCGTGGGCTTTCTACAAAGGAGTAGATTCCAAATCTATTTTGGGGGGTGGCTACTTGTCCTCAGTATACACCTTTATCAAACACTGCAAAATTGATGCCTTCTCCAGGCAGCCTTTGCCAAGTCAGTTCTGTTCGGATGCTGGACAGCACTTATACTCAATAACCAGCCACTCTTCTTTTCCCTTCATCTCTGGAAATCACTCATTTGTCAGGAACACTGCAACAGAAATTTCAGTCAGGACATTGTACAGTTGTGTAAGAACTTGCATAACAGTAGATGTTCTACTTATCACTGTTTCAATATTCCATCCCAGTCTCCATACTCTCTTTTCTATTTCACTCCCAACTTCAGTTCTCAATTCCCTTTTATTGCTCTATCCTTTGCTGTTTTACATGGCTAAGGGGGGTTTTTCATGCCAATTTGAACTACACCCCAACTAGCTGACCAGTTTCATCTCTCAGTAGTCTTCGGGTTGCTGACTTAGAGGTAGTCTAAGTATCCATTCTCCTAGATAAGGTAAAGCTTTGGTACCCCACCTGGATAGCAGTGGTGCAACCCCTTTTGTCAGGAATACTGCAACAGTAATCAGTAGGGCATCTACTGTTATGGTAAGTTCTTATACAACTGTACTTTGTTGCTTAATACGTTCTTAGAAACTTAATGTCTGAGGCAGATTCTGACATGCCCGCTGAGGTTGCATGATTCTCTGATTCTCCCTCATATGCCCTGTACTGCAACCCAATTGGAGGCCAGTAGTCCTAGGACCATAAGTCCGAAATGACTGCTACTGCTACAGAGAAGGGGAAACAATGCATGGTTATCTCAGAGGCCCAGAGAGTATTCCTCTGATTTTATTAAGTGAAGAGATCCCAGGTTCTCTGAATTAGGTATGTCAGGGTTTGGACCTCTGCATTTAGTCCAAGCTGATGTCACTCCTAAGAAGAAGCAGTAGAAGACTAAGCATGTCCCTTCCCCAAACTTCTGGGGAAAAAGTGTGGATGGGCTTTTTGCAGTGGTTTTAAAAGCCATTATGGCTCTTAAACCTCAAAACTCCTTTCTTTTCAGCCTGTCCTCCCACTCCACAGAAGTCTACTGTGATAAATTCCTCTGAGGATGAGGAGGAGGCCTCAGATTCATATGATCTTTCCTTAGCGTACTCCTCTCAAATTTACTCACCTGGGCAGCTACCCTGAGATGAAGAGGACTCCCTCTTCCCTGGTCACCCTGTGGATGAGGCATATTTCGGGCGACCATTGTGAATATGATGAAAGATTCTGAGTGGGAATCAAAGCAAATTTCTGATGTCTAAAAAAGATACTACAGCCTTTTAGAAGTGGGCACACCAGACCCTTCTCACTTTTATATCCATTTTCTGTGCTGCAGACTCTCAGCCTCCAGTTCCCAAGAGGCCTGATAGATTCTACAAAGTTTCTGACAATATTACATTTTTGTTCAAGAATGTAATTGCTGATCCTTCTGCTTGTATCCTTAGCCTCTGATAAGCCTTCTAAGCTACTGCCAAATACCAGTGCCCTATCCTCAGGCAAGGACAGTAGAGCTGTGTTTAGATGTGGGAAAATGGTCTGTGGTTCTGTACTCTGACCTTCTGGGCCATCATTTACCAGACCCAGAGATGACCAAATATCTTCCGTGTGTCCTTGGCAACCTGAATAAGGTTGTTGTTGACAAGGTAGGGTCAGTTCCAAACAACAGATTTTGTCTTTGGTTAATGAAGCCACTCGGGTGGCCAGACTTAGCATAAAATGTAGCTATGATATATTAGGAGATACACCTGGTAATGCGATCAACCTCTACCAGAAGGTTTCAAGGTAAAGCTCCTAGATTCCCCTCTTGATAGGGACTTGCTATTTAGACCAGAGACAGTTAATGTGTTAAAGACCTTACAAGAACAAAACAAAACTGTGAAGGGCTGCAGACAAATTCTACTTGCATCTGTACCCAAATACCCTGCAAAGTCCACTTCTTATATCAGAAGAGAATGTAGGCCCTCTCAGAAACACAAGAAGGTACCCAGAAAGAGATTTCCAGAGAAACTGAAAGGGACCCCAGATCTGGGAGGCCTCCATGCACAGATAAGTTTGTGTGAGTACCCCCCCCCCCCATCCCTCCCTCCTCCTCTCCAAAAGACTCACTCTTTTGATTTCAAACTGGGAAAAGATCACCACAGACAAGTTGGTACTCACCATCATCAGACAAGGTTACAGAATGCCCTGGAACGAGCTCCCTCCCTTAAAAGACATTCCACCTCCTCCACACAACCAATTGCATCTTCTCCCTCCATCTTACAGGACTTAGTGTCCCAAGGCACCATACAGCCAATCCCTCCTTATTTTGAAGGAAAAAGATTCTGCTCAAATGTTGTCCCTGGTGCTAGGAACAGGACAGTGGAATTTCATATTGGACCTATCTCAACAAACGTCTTCCTCAAAGTACCCACTTTCAAAATGTTTTCTCCTCATACCTTTCTCCCCTTATCCTTCCAAAGTCCTTTCTGGTATATTTGGGCTTGAAGGATGCATACCTGCATATTCCAATACACCCATCCTACAGGAAAGTCTTGAGATTCTCTTCTGGCTCATATCATTTTCAGTTTTCTGCTTTGCCATTCGGGCTTTCTGCGGCCCCCAGAGTTTTCACAAAGTTCCTGGCCCCAATCAGCATTTTGCAGGACTTAGGGAATACATATTTTCCCCTACCCAGACAATTTGCTTATCCAGGCTTCATCACTTCAGACCCTATTGCTTCCCCTCAAGTTCACTCTCAGCCTCCTCCTGCAGCTGGGATTCATGGTCAGTTTCAAACTGTCTTTCTTTCAAACCACTCCAAACCTAGTTTTCCTGGGCTGCAGATTAGATGCAAAGAACATGCAGGCATTCCTTCCCCAGGAGAAGATGTAAAGTCTAACAACTTACTTCAAATCCCTCTCATCTTTGCAAGGGTACTTTGATAAAAGAGATTCTCAGAACTCTAGGTAAGCAACCATCCGTATGCTTCCACTTGCCAGGTTGCATATGATGAAAGTATAGTAGTACCTGAAGAATGTATGGTCCCAGCACTCACTCCATAGGCACACAGATCTCTGTCATACCTTGTCTCAAGAGGGAGATCCTTTGGTGGGTGGCACAGGTGAACCTCAGTCCAGGTCTGCCCTTCAAAGTGCAGCCTCCAAGTCAAGAACTGCACAAAGATGCCCCCAACAAGGCATGGGAGGCACTGGAAACATGGACAGGGACTCACAGGGTACAGGTGTGTTGGTAAATCCACCTTAAGGCAGAACACATCAACCTGAAAGAGATCAGAGCACTCATACAAGCCTTCTGTCATCTGTGGAAACCAGGACCTCTAAGAGTACTCACAGAGAACACAACACTCATGTGGCACATAAACAAGCAAGGAGGGACAAGATCTTGCCAATTATGCAGGGTGGCTCAGATTGCTTAGGACATGGCCACCAAGGCAAACATGTCCTTTCAAGCAGTTTACATTACCTCACAGGACAATGTCCTGACAGCAGGTCCATCGAAGACCCCCAAACAGGTCTTCTGAGACATAGTCCACAGGTAGTGGTACTCTACAGATAGACTTATTTGCCTCAAAGAGCAGCAAACATCCTCCTCTTTTCTGCACCAGGATTCTTTGTCCCCAGTCTTGGAGAACAGATGCCTTGTCTTTCCAGTGGACATGAAGGTTTTTTTATGCCTTCCCTCCACTTCCCCTGCTACCAAAAGTCTTACTATAAATCCAAAAGGAAAAAACTAGAATTCTACAAGTGACTCACTCTTTTGGCCAAGACAGCATTGGTTTCCCCCTTTTCTATCCTTTAGCCAGGGGTAATCACCACAAGCTACCCCACAAAGTGAACCCAATTACACAGCAGAAGGGCTCATTCCTTCATCCCAACCAGTCATCCCTTAAACTAACTCTGTGGACGATAGGATTTTGATCTATTCCAGACTCCAGTTTTTTGAGGACATGCTTTGGATGCTTCAGGAAGCAAGGAGACCCACCACCCAAAATTTCTACATAGCGAAAGGGAAAAGATTTTCAGTTTGGTATCAAGCTAAAAATCTGGATCCCATAAACAGTGAAGGATCCTCTTGTTTCATCTTATTTGTGTGAGCTTATGAAAGGCAGACTAGCATATTCATCTGTTAAAGTCCACCTTTCAGCCATCTCAGCCTGTGTTCATTAACTCTGCTGTGATTTCCAAACTTCAGGTCAAACATTTTTAAAGTGGGTCCTGCTCTTAACTCCCCCCCCCCCCCCAAGAAAATGTTTGCCTCCCCTTGGGATCTCAACTGTGTGTTGGAAAACCTCCCTCTGAGCCAGCTGCTTCCTCTTTTGTAAAATTCTGCACCTGGAAAACTGTTTTGTTGGTGGCTCTCACTACCACCAGAATGGTCTCGGAGCTTCATGCACTCACGACTACTCCCCCTTTCCTTATTGTCAATAAGGATGGCGTGTTCCTGGGGTTGAATCCCTCTTTCTTGCCTAAAGTGGTAAATAATAGATCCCTCAATCAGACCATCAGCCTCCCCATCTTCTTTTTCAACCCTCAAAACAGGGTTGAAAGAATTCTGCATTCCATGGATATGCACAGACAGTTCATATTTTATCTGTACAAGACTAAGTCTATTCATAATCAGAGCAACTGTTTGCTGCTTTCATAAACTCTAAGCTGGGCTAGCTAGTGTCCAAACAGACTATTGCTAGCTGGATTTCTAGGTCCATTTCTTTTTGCTGCACTTACCATGGCAAATCCCTTCCACTTTTCCTATAGACCCATTCTGCTAGAGCAGTGTCTTCCTCTGGAGCATTTTACAAGGAGGTAACAATCCTGGAAGTAGCTTCTTGGTCATCAGTACACACTTTCACTAAGCACTTCAGAGTAGATGCCTTTCCCATGTCCAGAACTGCCTTTGGTAGGTCAGTCATTTCTGGCCTCTTAGTTCTCACACTTCTTAACCATTCACACTCTAACTCCTTTAGACTTTGTGAATCACTTAGATGTTTGGAATATTGCAATAGTGGTTTCAGTCAGGACGTCATACAGTTATATAAGAGCTTACCATAACAGTAGATATTCTACTGATCACTGTTAAGAGTATTCTTCTCACCTACCCTTCCCCCTTCTTTTCATTTGTGTCTTTCCCATTTTACTCTGCTTCCCTGTCTGGCAGTCCCCAGTGTCACACTGCGAGCCCAAGTGGGAAGGGGGGTTTATTCCAGAATGCTCCTGGTTCCTCAGAAGGAGGGCACTTGAAGACCTATTTTGTATCTCTCTCGGCTGCACACCTTTCTCAAGATCCCTTCTTTGCGGATGCTTACTCTTCAAACTCTGTTTCTTCTTTTATAACCCCAGGCTTTTATGGTATCCTTGGATCTATAAGATGCTTACCTTCATATCCCTATTCACCCTCTCTTCAGGAAGTTTTTACGTTTCTCTGTGTCTTCCTCTCATTTTCAGTGCTTTGCCCTTTGACCTCTCTAGAGCCCCAAGGGTATTCACAAAATGCCTAACTTCTGTGATTGCCTTCTGCAAGCTCCAAGGCATTCAGATTTTTTCCTTATCTGGACAACCTGCTGCTTCAGGCACCTTTTCCCAGTCGATTGTTGCAGGATCTGCAGTTTAATATCTCTCTTCTTCAAAGTCTGGGGTTTACTATCAACTTCCAAACATCTGTCCTGACTCTCTCTCTGGATCATGTGTATCTGGGATGCAGGATTCAGATGGTGCCAATGTTGGTCTCTCTTTTGCCTCCAAAGGTATTGTCTTTGACAGCCTTCTTTCAGTTTCTTCTTCCTCTGACTGCCATGCCAGCCAAGGGAATTTCTTCAGGTGCTAGGACTCATGGCCTCTTCTGTTCTAGTGCTTCCTCTTGCCAGACTGCATATGCAGAAGCTTTAATGGTACCTCAAGTCATTTTGGCTGCAGCATCGCCACCCTCTGAATTTCAGTGTACCTCTCCTTCCCTGTCTCAAGAAGGAATTTGAGTGGTGGATTCAACAGTCTGTTTTCAACCCAGGTTGACCCTTTCAGCCTCCAGTCCCTTCTAAAGAGCTGTTCACTGATGTCTCAGACATGGGGTGGGAGGCTTGTCTGGGTCACCTGAAGGTTCAGGGTCATTGGCCTCCCCATCAGAAGTCAGACCATATCAACATCAAAGAGATGAGAGGTCTGATTCTCGCCCTTCAGGCTTTTCACCCCATGTTCTGTTCAAGCCCTTTGAAGATGTACACAGACAACACTACTGTGATGTGGTATGTCAACAAGCAGGGGGGCACAAAATCTCATCTGCTCTGCAGGATGGCACTTTAGGCTTGGGAAGTGGCTCTTGGTTATTAATTAACTCTTCTGGCAGTATATATGCATTCAGTGCACAATCTAGTGGCAGACTCTCTGAGCAGATCCAAAACACAGGCTCAGGAATGGATGCTTCACAAAGATGTGTTTCTGGACATTGTCCATCAGTGAGATATTCCTCAGGTAGATCCTTTTGCCTCCGTCTGAACAGGCAACTTCCTCTGTTCTGTTCCAGAGTGCCATGCCATTTGGGGTGGAAGATGGAGGCCCTTTCCCTTCCTTGGAAAGGGATGTTTCTTTATGCTTCCCCTTCTCTTCCAGTACTTCCAAGAGTCCTGCAGAATATTCATCTGGATTCCCTTTTGCTGAGGCAGCACAGGTTTCCCCTCTTAATGCATCTGGCCAGGGGCAGTCATCACAAGTTACCTCCCCAGTTAGATTTCCTCACACAGGACAAGGAGCCTGCCATCCACTTGTCCACTCTGCAGCTAACATTGTGAGTGATAGGTTTTTGATCCCTTTTAGGCACTTTGTTTCCGAGGATGCGCTCAGGGTTTTACAGGGGGCAAGGAAACCCTCAACCAGAAAATCTTATATGTCTAGATGAAAAAGATTTTTGGTCTGGTGTCATGCTTGTAACCAGGACCCTTTTTCATTGTCCCTGTGGTCCTCTCTTATTTGTGCGAGTTACTCCAATCTGACTTGGCCTATTTCTCTGTGAAGGCCCATTTATCAGCCTTTTGTGCTCATTTGCCCTTGAATCCTCCTTTGACTTCACATTTGAGAACAATTTTTTAAAGACATCCTGCATATTAGTCTTCCAAGAAGACATATTCATTTCCTTAGGACCTTAATTTTGTTTGAAAAGATTGACTCGGGCTCCTTTTGAGCCTGCATATTCTGCTTCTTTGTAACATTGTACCTGGAAGACTGTTTTATTGCTGGCTCTTATTCTGCATGGAAGGTTTTTGAATTCCAGGCCCTTATGGCCATTCCTCCTTTTTTGGCTTTTCACAATGACAGGGTGTCCCTTTGTACTAATCCTTCTTTTATGCCCAAGGTAGTAAATGAGTTGCCCTTGAATCGGTTGGTACAATTCCCTTCCTTTTTCCCTCCTCCTCAGTCTGCTAGTGAGATAGTCCTGCATGCCTAGGATTTGCACAGACAGCTCAGTTACTATTTGGATAAAACCAGGACTAGTTGCAAGTCTGATCAGCTTTTTGTTTCCTTTCATCCCAGGACTTTGGCTGTTTCTAAGCAAACCATCTCTTCATGGATATCTATTGTCATTTCCATTCCATTAGGGCTGTTGCCTCTTTTAGTACCTTCTTCAAGGGGTTGAACACCAGTTCCATCCTTGAAGCTGCTACATGGTCTTCAGTGCATATCTTTCCTAAGCATTACAAGGTGGATAGCGTTTCTAGGGCCAGAGCAAGCTTTGCTGAAAGTGGGTTTGTAGATGGCTTTTCTCAACCTTCCATTTCCCATTCTGTTTCTTGAGCTTTTTTTTTACTCTCCCTTCTATGAAGAATACTGCAACAGTGATATAGAAGGACATAGTACAGTTGTGTAAAACTTTAGCCTAATAGATGTCCCTCTCGTCATTGTTGCAGTATCCGCTCCCTCCCTCCAACCCCCTCTTGTTTCTTCTGCATTTTTTCTTTCTGGATATGCATGGACTCCTTTGTCATATGGTGATTCTTCTCTTCTCTTCTGGGGAAATTCAGTTCTAGACATTTGCATCCGTACATCTCTTTTATGCTCTACGTTCTGTGCAGGGAGCATAAAAGTGACATACGGTGCATACAAAATCTTTTTTTAGACCTTTTCATACTGGCCAAGCTTTGAGCTGCCCTGAGTCGGATATCCCTTCTATGAAGAATACTGCAGCAGTGAAGAGAAGGAAATCTACTGGTGTGGTAAGATTTTACACAACTGTACTTTCTAATTGCATCTCCGTGTCTCAGACAATACTGAAATCCTGCCTTTTAGTCCTTGTCCAGGTCATATCTTTATATCATTTCCATTGCACTAGAATGTCTGATTGCTGGCAATGGCTACATTTTTCGTACCAGCTTGAGCCTCTCTGTCTTCTTGCCTGTTCAGTGGGTTCGCAAAGGTCTTCAGAATTCTGCAACCATCCAACTATCCATCACTATTGTGAGGATTCTGGTAGCAACACTCATGTAAGATCAATATGGCTAAAATAAAGTATGTCTTCAGAGTTGAATGCAGTTGCTATTTTTTATTTTTTTTGGTACATTGCAGCAAATGTTACTGAAGCAGTCTTAAGACATGTATGATGCAGGCTTTAACTACATCACTGCTTTGGATGGACATTGCTGCTATTCCCAGCTTTAATTGAAGTTCATTTCCCATTAGATATAGTAGAGCTTATCATATGATGTGAAGTTGTTCAATCTCGCCTTCATTCTTACTAATGGGTTCAGAGCCGATCCTCTGCTCGAGTCAGCCAGTTTGCAAAGCTCGAGGTCTCTAGCAGCTCGAGGCCGAAGCCCTATCCCACAATGCACCTCCACTTTCCCTAGATCTAGTTTGCCGCTGCAACTGATCGTGCCTTTCTCTACAGCTCAGGCCGTTGGAGAGATAAGTTCTTCTTTTTGTGGAAAAATTTTGAAACTATTTCTATATTTACTAATTACTTAGTTTATATAAGCTTATGATTAGGATAGTTTATCCTTTTCTGGATGATCTTCCTTTTTTTTGGTCATAAACAGTCTGTTCTCGTTTGTCGGCCGTTGGCCCTTTTTTGTTTCTGTGTTAGCTGTTTAGGCTTAGTTGCTCTATCCTTTAGCCGAGTTAGGCTTTTTGCAGTTTCTGCAATTTTTTGTTTGCCGGTTAGGCTCTTAGCCATTTTTAGGCTGTTTCAGTTATTTATCTTTAGCCTGTTAGGCTTATTCTGTGATTGCTGCTACAGTAAGCTGCCTTTTGTGTACTTGTAGCCGGTTAGGCTTAGTTTCTTTGCTAACAATATATTGTTTTTTTTTTCATTACTGACATTTTACTGCATTATTGTTATTATGCCTGAGAAGGCTAAATCAGGGTTTAAGAGATGCCCTAAATGCAGTCAGAAGATGTCTATAACTGATGGCCATTCCACCTGTGTATATTGCTTGGGAGAGGACCATCTCCAGGAAGTTTGCTCCATTTGCCATGGCTTCAGTAGAGTTTTGGCCGAAAGGAAACATAAATTAGTGGAGCGTGGATTGATTGTCTGCATTTCAGTCAGACTTGGATTCTGCTCTGGGAAAACCAAAACGTTCTTTACCAGCTTCTTCAACAAGTCTGGTCCGAAGGGCTCTTCGGTTCCAAAAGCATCCAAGAAAGCTCCCGTCTCGGCTCCATTAACATCGGAACCGACTGTAAAGGTAGTTGGTAGGAGCCTCTTCCCCAGTCTTGAAACTGGTATCTCCTACCTTGACATCCCCGATTCTGGGTTCACCGGCTCCATCGGTAGTTTCCTGTCGGGCTTCCAGACTGTCTGATTCGGATGTGGATCAAGTGGTACGGAGACCTTTACAGGATCCAGTGCTAGCTAAAATTCTGTCGGCTTCGACTCGAGCAGCTTCGGAACTGACAAAGTCCTCTCCTGTTGATGTTCTTCGTGTTTCACTGTTGCAGTCATTACATTTGGGTAATCTGCTGGCAGGTTGCCCTCAGTCAGCCTAAATTCCAAAGTCTTGGGTCCTGTGTCGGTTGCTGTCTTCTCTTCCATGACGTCAGGGTTATAAAACATGCAGCCAATGCCATTTTCTTTAGTCTTTCTTGCCGCGCGGTGCCCGAAGCAGAAGCATTTCACAAGTGCCGGTTGGCCGACTACTGAAATATTCGAGTTTGAGTTTTAGAACCAAAGTCGTCACTAAAGCTAAGTACCCCATTGGGGAAACTTTTTTCTTGCTTTTTACCGATGTCAGAAAAAGTTAATAATTGTATTACTTGTGGGAAGCAAATACCTCATAAGGATTTCCAATTTTACTGTATTCCTTGCCTAGGCCCTGATCACAACGTGCCTGGCTGTCGGTTTTGTGCTAGATTTAACCAACGCACTATTAAGCGTCGGTATATCTTTGCACCAAAATATTTTGGAAACAGATTTAACTACCCAGAAATGTCGTTGGATAGCAATCCGGCTACTGGAGTACATAAAAAACGCAAAGAAAAGGACAGAGAAAGGCAGTCCAGATCCAAAACCGATGGCGAAGCTTCTCCTAAGCCAGTCTCCGGTTCGCCGGTACTCTGTGAGGCGCTTTCTCAGCCCCTGATACCCGCTATCTTCGAGTCGCAGGCCTCTACCGATACCCATATGGTATCCAGCATGCCGCAAACTACTCAAGGTATTGGACCGACGGATGTATCTCCCTCGGATGGGTCCGGAGCTGCTGAGCAGGCACCGGCTTCTGAGGGTGCATTCAGACCTCAACATTTATATATCAAACCAACGACAGCTGCAAAACCAAAGGCCAAAGACAACTTCTAAAACTAAAAAAATGATGCCTGAGCAACGTGCTCAGGCCTCTATGCCTAAAAACAGATGATCAGAATGGCTGAAGACCTTATTACCTTGATCAGGGGTACCCAACCCCCTCCAGATAAGATGCCTAGGCAAGACATTGATTGTGAATCTTAAGATCAGGTTTCTATTTCCTCTGATTCCTCTTCTGATCAGGAATTATCTATACCTCCCTATGAGGATTCTGATGCTGAGGAGTCTATTCCATCTGCATCTCCTCCAGAGGATTATTCATTTGGAGAAACCTTGCATACTTTGAGGGAGCATTTTCAGTGGGAGAGTTAAGATTTCTCAGAATCAAAAAAGAGGTTCAGGGATTTCCTTCTTCTCCCTCAGCACAAGCCTTTAGCCATTCCCCCTGTTTTAGACATTGTGGATGATGTGTTTTTGGAGTCGAGCTTAACCCCGGACTCCTTACCTCCGGTTCCCAGTAAGCTTGACAGATATTACGGGGTCCCTGACTCACATAAATTTTTATTTAGAAACCATGCTGCTGACCCTGAAACTATTTCACAGGGTCCAAAGGGAGTTAAGGCCTCAACAGCAAAAAAAAACCTACCCCCTCTGACAGAGATTCAAGGGCACTAGACAGATGGGGAAAAAAGGTTTATACATCTGCAGCCTTGGCAGTCAGGGCCTTAAACTGTCAATTTCACATGCTTAAGTACCAACAACATGTTATGGGATTGCTGAAACAGAAAATGATGTTGATTTCTGAATGTGCAGAAAATAAAGAATTGCAGGAATTATTGCATGCAGCAGAACAAGTTGGAAAGCATACTTTGAAATGTGGTTTTGATTCCTTAGAGGCCTCCTGCAGGGCCCCAGTCACTGGTTCTGTGATTAGAAGGCATGCCTGGTTAAAGGAACAAAATTTGCCTGATCATGTTAAAGCTAAATTGCTAGATGCACCTTTGCAGCATGATTCTTTGTTTGGTATTAAGGCAGAGGAGGTTTTAAAGAAAATGGAAGACAAAGCTAAGTCTATGCAAACTGTTAAAGACGTATTACAAGTGCAGCCACCAAGATTCAGTAGACACCTGCCTAGAAAAAATTGGTCCTTTCCTCTGTCAGACAGAGCACAAAGGGGCAAGTCCAGATGCCCAAAGGGTTCCAGATACCAGGCACAAGATTCATACAGGTCAAAGCAATGGGGCGCATCTACCTCCAAATCAGGGGGAGATAAAGAGCAAACGTACAGAAAACAGTCCCAATGACTTCCCTCTGCCTACACCAAGCACTTATCTTTTGACAGCACCCTTAAGGGGAAAATTAGCACTTTTTGCTCAAAATTGGCAGTTTATAACCCAGGACAGGTGGGTACTAAACATAGTATCACAGGGATACAGATTCCATTTTCACACTCTGCCAGTGGCAAACGGTTGGCCAGATCTGCCCAAAAATTAATGGGCAGAGGCTCAGAAACAGGTTACGTCCCTCATGGGTATGGGGGCCACTCAACCAGTACCAGAACAGGAAAAAGGACAAGGTTTTTACTCAAGACTGTTCCTGGTACCCAGAAAGGACAAGGCCTGGTGGCCAATACTGGATTTGTCAGTTTTGAACACATACCTGGACATACCAAAATTCAAAATGCTGACTTTGCAGCAGCTTCTGCCCATGCTGGGCAAGAATGCTTGGCTGGTGACATTAGACCTAAAAGAGGCATACCTGCATGTCCCAATAAGACAATCGTGCAGAAGATACCTCAGATTCAAGGCTGGCTTAATGCATTACCAATTCTCTGCACTGCCCTTTGGCTTATCTACTGCACCCAGGGTCTTTACAAAGTGCCTGGCACTAGTAATTGCATTTTGCAGACGAAGTATACAAATATATCCTTACTTGGACGACTGTCTCAATCAAGCAGGGAACAAGGACACTCTTCTTCGACACCTGGCATTTGTGAAAAGGCTTCCAACATGCCTGGGGTACACTGTAAACAAAAAGAAATCACAACTGGTACCCTCTCAAAAGATAACATTCCTTGGTACAAGCTTGAATACAACTGCCCAGATGGCTTACCTTACGCCAGACAAACAAAGACAACTGACTACTTACTTCAAACTGATGGCAACTAAACCCGCAAGCCTTCAGCATGATAACAGAGAAATGGGGGAGCCCAGACATAGATCTATTTGCCTCTCCTCAAAATTATCAACTGAAAAGATTCTGCACAAGGACTTATCACAGACAAGCATGGAAAGTGGACGCCCTATCCTTCAGTTGGAAAAACCTATCAGTTTACGCCTTTCCTCCTATGCCTCTTCTACCCAAGGTCCTCCTAAAAGTCAGACAAGAGAAGCCAAAGATGATATTAATTGCCCCAGACTGGCCCCAGCAATACTGGTACCCAATCCTAAGGAACTTGTCTCAATACCCAGCTTGGACCTTGCCTCAAACACCACAACTACTGTCCCAGCAAAACAATCAAATCCTGCACAATCAACTACAGACTCTAAACCTGGCAGCATGGCTAATCAGGTAATCATACAAACAACACCTCTCAGTAAGCTGTGATGGATGTCATTTTGGAAGCCAGAAGGCCTAGTACTAGAAAATCTTATGCTGACAAATGGAAGAGATTATGTGCTTGGAATCAAGCACAAGGAACTGATACAGCAGAACCAAATATTCCTCAGATATTACAATACTTAACTGAGATGCTTGACAAAGGCCTATCTTTCTTATCAATCAAAATCCATGCCTCTGCCATTTCGGCTCATTACAACACAGAGCCACCAATCTTTTCTCATCCTTTACTAAAGCAGTGTCTTAGAGGAGCCAAAAATTTAAGGCCCCGTAGAAGATCACCATTACCTGCATGGGACCTCAATTATATGTTGGAAAAATTACCCTGCCTCTATTTGAACGAGCTGCTACCGCTGATATAAAGTTCTTATCATGGAAGACAGCTCTGCTACTAGCAATTACTTCAGCAAGAAGAGTTTCAGAGCTACAGGCCTTCGTGGCTGTAGAGCCTTTTATCATATTTTACCCGGACAGGGTGTCTCTGAGGACAAATCCTACTTTTATGCCTAAGGTGGTTTCCAGTGTGGCTCTTAACCAAACAATTCATCTGCCAACTTTTTATCCAAATCCGCAGAACAAAGGGGAGAGAATTCTGCATTCCTTGGACATTCACAGACAGCTAATATTCTACTTGAGCAGGACTAAAGCTCTAAGAAAAATTGAGTAATTGCTACTGTCATATGCTGCAGGATCAGAAGGAAAGGCTATTTCAAAGCAGACAGTTTCAAAGTGGATAAGCCACTGCATCCGTTTCTGCTACTTACACCATGGTAAACCTGTGCCCAGGGGCATTAGGTCTCATTCCACCAGAGCTGCAGCTACATCAGCAGCCTTTCTCAGAGGAGTACCAACCAAAGACATTTTAGAGGCTGCTACTTGGAGTTGCATTACCATTTGCCTCTCTACTCTAAGTCCAGGGCAGGCTTTGCCACTGCAGTGCTGCAGGGCCTTATAGCCACACCTAACGTTGCTTAGATCCAGTCTCCCAACCATAGCTTTGGGATTCTACCGAAATGTAATGACTACAACAGTGAAATACAAAGAACATAGTTCAGTTGTGTACACTTACCATAAATGTAGATGTTCGAGTGTATTCATTGTTGCAGTCCAGGTTACCCTCCCTCCATCCCCCTGTCATTCTGAAGTCTATCTTTCCTTCACTATCTTCTACAACCTATGTGGTGTATTTGCTTGTAGATGAAGGTAAAGTTTATATTGATGCATGTATTTATATATTTATATATTATTGCTACCTTTTTGGGGGCACCTGACATTGAGGGCAAGAAAAACTAAAGAAAATGGCGTCGGCTGCATGTTTTATACCCCTGATGACCTGACGTCATGGAAGAAAAGACAGCAACCGACGCAGGACCCAAGACTTTGGAATTCAGGCCGACTGAGGGCAACCTGCCAGCAGATTACCCAAATGTAATGACTGCAACAGTGAATACACTCGAACATCTACATTTAGGTAAGTGTACACAACTGTACTTTTCTGCCCCTCCTCTGACTCTATTCGAGCCATCTGAGCCAGAGGAGGCTATTCAGTCATTTGTGGAGCCATCGGTGCTGACACTCACTTTTGACTTGTTTGTACCGACAACCCTGATGTCCTCTGCTCCGGCAGTGGAATCTGGAAGCTGACACTCTCCTGTCCATTCCAGGGGGGGGGGGGGGGTCAAACAGATACGTCGGTCCCGACTCTCCCCCTTGGGGCTTTGGCGCGCATGAGTTCAGCTCCTATCTTGGGCTCAGAGCCAGCAGTTCTGGTGCGGGAAGTGTCTTCGGACCCGGGTGCTTCCTTGCACTGGAGCCATGGTGCCTTTGATGCCATGAGGGAGGGTTTTGTCCCCCCGGACTGCCACAACCTCTGATATGGCCACCTCCTCCCGGAAAGTGCCTGAATCTTCTCCATTACCACAGATCCACCGTAAGCGTAGCGACCCGGAGCCTCAGGATGCCCCTTTGGGGGAACCCAGCTCTTACGAGACCTCCCTGGAAGTTGCCACTGAGGAGGTCCCTCGGAAGAGGTTTTGTAAGAGGAGACATTTAGATTCCCCCCAGGAATCCGTCACATCAGACACTGATTTGGAGGAATCAGAAGGGTCCCCAAAGTCCCCCTCTGAGGATATCTCCTTTGGGGATATCCTTGAGATCCTTAAGTAGAGGGTGACTGGCAGCCCCTGAACTCTACCGAGGATGAATCAGTGCTCCTAAAGGCTTTCGGGTCTCGACCCTCCACCGCTTGGGTGTCTTCGCCCTTCGATGAGTTGATGGATCGCTTGTCTCGAAGGGCATGAGAGTCACCGGAGCCTGTTCCTAGGAGGCCCAACAAATACATTTCAGCTCCTCAAGATAAGTCCTTCTTATCCAAACCCATACCTGTTGATGCCATGGTGGTGGCGGCAACCACAAAGAGATGTCGGAGACCTCTACTTCTGTCCATCCTCCTAATAGAGAATCTAGGATCATGGACAGATACGGTAAGCGCATGTTCAGTTCTACGACCTTTGCCCTTCGGTCATTGAACTATCTAACCCACTTCACAAGGCTTCAGAGAGATCTCCTGAAAGAGCTTGGAGATACTCTACAGGGTGCAGTAGCCGATTCAGTGGCGGACAAAGTGACATCTCAGCTTGCTACCCTCAATTCCATCGTAAACTCTTCCATGCGCCTCTTATCTTACACAGCTGATGGAATGAGTAGGGTAGTGGGTACAAGAATTGCTCTGTGAAGACATTCCTGGATGCGCTTATGTTTTTTTGCGGAACATTTTAAGTCATTTGTGAATGTCCCCTTTGATGGTTCTTCTTTGTTTAGACCAAAAGTTAGAGACCCTCACCATATGTGAGCAAGACAGTAAGACTCTATCTGCCGTAGGAGTGTGTTTTTCTACCCCTACGAGACCTTATCCAAAAGGTCAATGGGGAGGGAAAATGTGGTTCCGTAAGACCCAAGGAGTCTTTCTGAACTCACAAGGTGAAGCCTCCTCCAGGGGCAGAGGAGGAGGCAATGGTGGAAGACGATGCCCATGTGGCAGAGGAGGTCCGTAGAACCAGAGTGACAGGGATCAGTTCCTTGGGAAGCCCTATCGGCGCTCCTGAAAGGAGGCCCGGCTGTCCTGCTTTGGAAGCAGTCACGGGACGTTTGTCTTTGTACCTAGGTGTCTGGCTAAAAATCTCAGAATACCAATGGGTACAAAACATTACATCCACAGGATATTTCATCCCCTTTCTTTCACAACCTAGGCCAACAAAAGGAATCCTAGATGTTCCCAGTCTACGGGATGTGGCATCCATAAAGGCCCAAAAACTATTACAAAAAAAGAGTCCTCCAGCCAGTCCCAGCAGACCAGCAAGGATCCGGAACTTACTCAAGATTCTTTTTGGTGCCAAAGAAGACAGGGGACTGGAGACCTATTTTGGACCTCAGCAGACTCAACAAACATGTAGTAAAGACGAAGTTCCAGATGGTCATGCTTCAGTCCATACTCCCATTCTTATGGAGGGATAATTGGATGTGCTCTGTAGATCTCCAGGATGCGTACTACCATATCAAACTGGCCAGGCCGTCCAGGGATCATCTGCGCTTCAGGCTGAGAGCCGGCCACTTCCAGTTTCGGGCCCTGCCCGATGGTCTCACTACAGCCCCCCGAGTGTTCACCAAATGCATGGCAGTGGTCATGGCTCACTTGAGACATTTACGAATCCAGGTGTTTCCATATTTGGATGACTGGCTCCTCACTGCTCCCACCAGGCATCAATGTATTCGGGCAAGGGACACTGCCTTAGCTCTATGTTTCCAACTGGGCATTACGATAAATCAGAAAAGTCGGCTTTATTGCCATCATGGCATACAGTGTTTATAGGAGCAGACTTCGACACAGACAGCATGTCTATAAAGCTTCCTCCAGAAAGAGTGCTTACCCTATGGCAACAAATTGTGGATCTCCTGTCAAGACACAAAGCACAAGCATCGCAGATTCTCAAGTTGCTCGGCACTGTGGCAGCAGCGATTATTGCAATATCCCTAATGAGATTTCACATGTGCATTCTTCAGTGGCTGCTATTCACACAGTGGACATTTCAGGACTTACCGATGAATCACCCAGTTCTGATAACCAACTCTTTCAAGGATGATCTTCGGTGGTGGCTAACGTCCGAGACGGTGACCACGGGATGTCCATTTGTCCTCCCGGCTCCAGTTGCAACAGTGACCACAGATGTCTCCCTGATTGGGTGGGGGGGCATTATCAGGGACAGAGACAGCCCAAGGTACGTGGTAGGTCCACGAGGTTCATTTGCACATAAACGTCCTAGAGATGAGAATGCCTCTCTTAGCGTTGAAGTCCTTTCAAGACTCTCTTCCTCTAGGTACGATTGTGATCCAGTCAGACAACATGTCCGTAGTCTGGTACATAAACAGACAAGGTGGAACCAAATCTCTTACCCCCTATGTCGAGAGGCTCTAAGATTATGAAAATGGCCAGAGTCCACCCAGCACTTTTTGATAGCAATGCACATCCCGGGGAAATCCAGTGTGATCGTGGACAGACTCAGCAGAGCTATTCTGTTGCCTCACGAGTGGTCTCTCAAGAACGAAGTAGCGGAAATGATTTTCCGCAGATGGTGCCAACCTTGCTGCGACCTTTTTGCAACCCCTACAAACACCAAGTGCAGCAACTACTTTGCCCTGATCCCTCAACAGCGACAACCCCAGAGGGATGCACTCGTTCAGGATTGGCCTATGGGATTCCTTTATGCTTTCCCTCCATTTCCCCTGATTCCCAAAGTTTTACAGAAAGCCAGTTTTCTGGGCAGGACACTTATCTTAATAGCCCCATATTGGCCTTGTCAAATTTGGTTCCCCTTTCTGAAGCCTCATCTACTGGAGGAGCCTTGGATCCTGGACCCAGTCCCAGAGACTTTTCATACTCTGGAACAGGCTACCCATCTATGTCAAGCAAAGTTCTTCATTAGCACTCTTCAAGAAAAATACTGATGAGTGGATGGGAAATAGGAAATACACCCCAGGGATCACTTCTGTGTCTCTGCTCGACAGTGGCAGAGGAAAATCACTTTATTGGGTGGCGTAAGCCAGGGAACCTTGTTGACTAGGCTTACGTAGGCCCTTGGGCTGATAGCCTAGTACCTACCTATGAACCTATAATCTGTTGACCCACTCGTCAGGAGCTCTTCACCCTTCTCTCCAGTCCATCAAACTGACAGCTTGGCTGGTCCAATTCCCAGAATAGCCAGGTTCCAAAATCTATCAGAAGAGGCTCAACATATTCTCTTGTCTTCATGCAAATCTTCAACCAGGAAACTTTATCTCAGTAAGTGGAAAAGGTTTTCCATCTGGGCCCAGCAAAATAACATTGACCCTTTTCTAGCTTCCATTTCAGATATTTTGGAATTTCTGACAAAACTGTTCAGTGAAGGAGCTGCAGCAGCAACCATTCGAGTGCAACTGGCTGCTATTTCTAATTTTCATATAGGTGAATCTGAAAATGGTATTATGTCTAACAAGTTGGCTAAGGCTTTTTTGAAGGGTACGATGCACTTAAAACCACCAATCAGATCTACTGTTCATGGAATTTGAACCTAGTCCTGTCAAAGATTATTCTCCCGCCCTTTGAACCTGTCTCTTTTTGTGAGCTGAAATATCTTTCTTGGAAGATCACTTTCTTGGTGACCATTACATCAGCACGTAGAATTTCAGAGTTACAAGCCCTTTCTATTAAGCAACCATACTTGATATTTCACAAAGATAGGCTTTCCCTCAGAATGAATCAGTCGTTCTTACCAAAAATTTGTTCCGAATTCACACTTAATCAAATGATTGAATTACCTGTTTTCTTTCACAATCACTCAAATCACTTGGAGCATATGCGCCACAAACTTGACGTTCATAGACAACTTCATTTTTATTTGGACAGGACAAAAGAACTCCTCCTTGAATTCTAGGAAAGGTGCACTGGTATCCAAATCTACCTTGTCTAAATCGCTTTCTGATTGTATATTCTTTATGTACCGTGAAGCAGGCATTGCATTACATGACAAAGACAAAGCTCATTCTACCAGAGTGGTTTCTACTTCTGTAGCCTTTTTGACCAGGCTATGTATTGATTCTATTTGTGCAGCTGCCTCCTGGTTAAAGCCACATACCTTTATTTCTCACTACAAGGGAGACAAGGCCTCTAGGGACAGAGCTTCATTTGGGTCTGCTGTCCTTAAGCCACCCAAGATTGTGGTGCTGAGGACGCTACCCATCAGTAAGAATGAAGGCGAGATTGAACAACTTCACGTAAAGAAGTTATGTACTTACCATAACGTTCCAAGTGAGTTTTTCTTCTCGCCTTCATTATTATGACCCCCCCCCCCACCTACCCCCATCCAATGTCTGGAAGTTCGAGAGGTTCTATCTTGGTTTTGGTTCTCCTGAGAAGTTTCCTGTCACTGGTCTGTATGATTTCCTTGAAATCTGGGGTAGGTTTAATGCTAGTTGGCAGCAAACAAGATCTTGGGAAAGTAGAGGTGCATTGTGGGATAGGGCTTCAGCATCGAGCTGTTGGAGACCTCGAGCTTTGAAAATTGGCAAACTCGGAGCCAAGGATCGGCTCCAAACCCATCAGTATTAATGAAGGCAAGAAGAACAACTCACGTGAAACGTTATGGTAAGTACATAACTTCTTTTTTTCTCTGAGAAATTTTTCAGACATCTGATGTAGAACCCCCCCCCCAATAAAAAAATCTTACCTGGGCAAGTGGGCTGTTTGTCTGACCCTTCACAGCCATGACATGAGCTCCTAAGAAGGAGCAATGTCACATACTCAAAAATAAACAGGGAAATATTTATCAGTGTTCTATAGCATAAAACTTGCAACTTTTGCACTTAGTGGAACAATTTTGTCCAAATATACATCCAGAGGAGCAAATCTTGCTCAAGTACACCAGAAGTAGAAGAGGGCCCACAAAGAGACCTTACTAAAAGCATACGAGGTCTAACCAACATGACTCAAATGCTATGGAACAACTTGTTACCACTCCCACAAGAGGGGAAAACATACTGGACCTGATCATCACCAACATGGGGACTGTATGCTCCAGACCAGAAGTGTATCCCTCACTGGTAAGATCAGACCATAAACTAGTCTCACTGGATATTCACATCCCGACCCCACCCCCTGCCCAGAAAACCACATTGAAAAACTTCTCTAAAGCAAATTTCACACTCCTCAAAACCGAGGTGGAATCCTTCAAAGCCTGTGGAAAATATGGCCCAGATCGCAGAATCCTTTATAAACGCATTCAATCCCAAATAAAACCAAGACCCAATCCTCCAAAGGCAGACGTCCTGTCTGGTGGACCCCAGCCATAAACAAACTATACAATAGAAGGAGGAAGCTACTACATGACAGAGCAAAATCCCAAAAAGGGAAGGCATCTCTGATGAGTATTAGCAAAAAACTACGGGCACTCATAAAATCGTCTAAGGCCAGCTTCGAGAGAAAAATTGCACAGGGCACTAAGGATAATCACAAGGCTTTCTTTAGTTATGTTAGGAACCTGGGTGGGAATTCCCAGATATGCTCAGAATTAGTACAAAACGACAAAAAATACACTGAACCCACAGACATTGCCAACATCCTAGCTGACAGGTTCAGCACAAACTCCCCCCCCACCAAAAGGGCAAATATCTATCCCAGCAGAGTGCTGCCCCCCTGACATCTCAGATGCTCAGGTAAGAGCCACCCTCTCCAAAGCAAAAAACACAGCATCAGTGGGACCAGACGGTGTCCCGGGCTGCGTCCTACATGAACTCCAAGAAGAGCTAAACACAAACATAAAACTACTGTTCAGTCTCAGCCTTACTACAGGATATGTACCCAAAGAGTGGCGTACAGCAACAGTGGTCCCTCTCCACAAAGGTGGTGCCTCAACGGATCCTGGAAACTATCGCCCCATAAGCCTGACTAGCTTAGTCTGCAAAGCTATGGAAAGGATCATCATGGACCTCATAAATAAAGATATTGGGGACCTACAGACACTGGATCCTACCCAGTTCAGCTTTAAGGGCAGATCCTGCCTCTTAAATCGGGTCGATTTCTTTGAAACAGTCGCCAAGGCCATTGACGAGGGGAAGGTGGTCCACACAGCCTGCCTGGACCTCACAAAAGCCTTTGATACAGTACCCCACTCGGGTGTTATAGATAAGCTCACCAGCTTAAATATAAACCCCTATGTCACTAGATGGGTTGCAAACTAGCTCAAGGACAGAACCCACATGGTTAGAATTGCTGGAGCCATGTCAGACTCCAAACCAGTTACAAGTGGCGTCCCACAAGGCTCAGTCCTGGGACCTCTCTTGTTCGGTGTATATTTCTCGGAGGTACAGGCCAACACGGAAGGACTGTGGCTGACCAAGTTCGCAGATGACTGCAAACTGGGCGCCATAATCGACTCTCCAGCCGACACAAGCATCCTCCAAAAGGGCCTCATAGAAACAGACAACTGATGCCAGAGCCATGGCCTCAAGCTAAACGCCAAAAAGTGTATAGTCATCCCCTTTGGCAAAAACAAAGTGCCCACAAATTACCACATAGATGGTAATCCATTAAGTACAGAAGAAGTAATTAGGGACCTGGGTCCCAAGTTGATAGCAATCTCTCATTTGACAACCACGTGGCCAAAGTGGTTAGAAAAACATTTTATATAGCCCACCTAATCATGAAGGGATTCACATCTAGATCAGGGGAGGTCATCGTGCCTCTTTACTCATCCCTCATCAGGCCCATAATTGAGTACAATGCCCCTTATGGGATGTACCTTACCAGACACCTGCAGCAACTGGAAAGACCCCAAAAGTACCTCACCAAGAGGATCAAAGGGCTCAAACAGATGCCATATGCTGCCCAGTTAAAGAAACTCCAGCTCTACTTAGTGGCATACCGCCTGCTCAGAGGCGATCTGTGCCTGATGTATAAAGCCATGTCCAACCCAGAATTAATGGACATGCTGCACCTCAGAAAATGCAAATCCCATCGAGCTACGCGCTCGAGAGACTTGAACCTCAGCACTGAAATAAATAGGACATGCTGGAGGGACAGATTCACAACCCAGAGGCTCTCTTCACTCTGGAATAAAATCCCAGTCCAGGTTAGGCGGAGTCCCTCATTGACTCTCTTCAAGAGGAATCTTGATGAGTGGATGGGAGATCGTAGGTTTACCCCGGGTATCACTTCTGTGTCACTGTTAGACAGTGGCACAGTATACTAACCTTGAAAAAGGGCATAGCAAAATTAATTTAAAATGGGTGGCAAAAGCCAAACACACTCTGGCTAGGCTTATAAATGCCCTAGGGCAGATAGCCTAATATGAACCTATGAACCTTACAAGGACTGACTCAAAGCCTTATCGCTATAGTCGGTATACTACAGACTTCTAAAAGTTGACCTGTGTCTGGCATACAAGGCATCCTCTGACCTAATTCTGATGGCTTTACTACACATCAGCATGTCTGATGGTATAAGAAGTACTCTGTCTAGGTATACAAAACCTCTTCTGCAACGTCAACAAAACAGTTTGGAGGTACAGGTTTATCACACACAGGTGTTCTGGAAGAGACTGCACATCCACATAAAACAAAGTTTATTCCTATCATATTCAAGCAGATTTAATCTATGGATGGAAATAGAAAATTTACCTCAGGACTGCCCCTGTACTACTAATAGAGGCAGCTCCTATATGATTTATCCTATGTATGTGTCCCTTCAGATTATTGATGGCATGATCCCAATTATTCCCATTAGGGGCGATATATAATTGTCGACCATGGGATGGGTAAGACCAGTCTCTAACCAAATGGGGAAATTGGCTAGGCTTAAAATGGCCCTCAAGAGCAGCTAGCCTAGTACTTACATATAAACTGTGAACCTGTATAAACAAAGGTAATACTAACACTTGGCCTGAGTAAAACAGTATTTATTTGCATTTAAAACTATTTACTTATTTACAATGTAGCTGTAGTGTTTACATACTTACAGCAGAGCTATAGCATATTATATTTTAGGGTTACTAAGTTGTCCTTAGGACAGTTTTATATTGTCAGTGAGACTATTATCTCTAAAGTAGGTGCATTCTCTATTTTGAAATAAGTACTGATTTTAGTTGTGTTTTAAATCCCTTCATAGTTTGTTGAATTCTCATACCATTTGTGAGATGAGTCCATGTAGCAGGACCAACTTTTTCTGAAGCCATTTTCTCTTACAGCCATCCCAAAGTGAGCTCTGATCAATGTGTGATTGTTTAGTTTTAATTGTCCCTCAGGCTGTTTCCTGATTGAGTCTGATGCTTGGGGAGGGGGATAATGTTGAAATGTATTGATTGTCATCAGCAAGTGTTTCAAAATGAGTGTGTCTCTGCTTTGGGCAGGAAGCCTGTGAAACTTTTTTTTTTTTCATAAAGTCACAAGTGATGTGTTCTGGACTGTGCTGGGAGCAGAAAGCCACATTTTTATTTTGCCAATAGTGCCTTGCAAGTATTTGAACTGGAGTGGAAAGTATTGCTTGGAAGCCCATATTCAGTTTTGGGAATAAGAACATTCTTAGCTATGACCTGACTGCGCAATGGGAGAGAGCAAATTAAAAAATTTGTAGCCGAGGTTTAATTGAATAATCGCTTTGTTTTTTTTTTTCTGTTTGTAAAGTAAAAGAAAAGGATAGGCCTGGGATGATGCCTCTGATGCTTTTGTTCCTTTTGTTATGAAGAGAGTCATTCAGTAGTAGAGGGGGTAAATTGGCAGGCTTCTCTGGGGAGGCAGACATAACTGTCTAGGTAGTTATAAATCCACATTAATGTTGCTCCAAAGTTCAGCCTGTTTTTGAGAAGCAGACTGTATTGACGGTCTCAAATGCTTGTCTCATGTCAACAGATATAGTTGTGAGCAGGCCATCATCCATGCTGCAGAAAATGGCAGTGGTTATTCCCTTTTTTTATTTCTTCAAACCTTTATGGTTTTTAATACCATGACAGGAATATGGACCCCATTCCTAAGTGAAAGCATGATTAAAGTTCATGAAATTATTATTGTTTCAGTCTTTGATGTCAGCCAGAAGTGCTCTTCACAGCACTCGCAATGTGCCCAGTACTGAATCCTTCTGCAATTCATACGGAGTTATGTGTATTAACATATCTAAGAACAAGTGTAAATTCTTTTTTAAGACCCGTTGGCCCCTAGTACTATTGGAACTGTCTGGGTATCCTTCCACATTGCCCTCATTTCTGCCTGCAAATCATGGTATTTTATGACTTTGTGTCTCTCTGTACATAACCCATTGTAGCCACTGGGTGTAGCAATTTCAGTGATCAATGCTACTTTTTACTTATTTTCATGGACTGCTACATCTGGTTTTTTGGCATCTATTTTTTCAGCTGTTGGTAATCGGTGATCCCATGTGATATAAACTTCATCATTTTCTGTAATGCTTTGTGGCTCATGTTTCCAATGTTTTTCAGCTACTTCAGTATTATAATATTTGCACAATCCCCAGTGCAACAGTCTTACCACATTATTATGCCTTTCAGTATACAGTCCTTCTGCCATTATTATGTCACAACCAACAACTAGATGTGCAACTGTTTCCAATTCTGTTTTACAGAACCTATGTTTGTCTGTTTCTCCCACATGTTCAGTTGACTTTGTAGAGCAACATGTCCATAGTCCACTGTCTCGGGCCACCAATATTAACCTTTCGCCTTTGGTTTAAATTCACCTTTCCTTAACCATTTCTGCATTCGATCCTGATCAACATGAGGCTGTTCCAAGAGTTTTCTGTACTTGCAACAATATTTATGCATTTTTCGCATTTCTTGCCTTCTCATCTGATTTTTCACCTTTTATTCTTTATTTATTTTTTGTCGCATTCATTTGCTATCTACTTCTGATTTAATTTCCATTCCTGCTTGACACCAATATGTTTCTGCTAAACTAAGCAGGGAAGTCATCTTAGACTTACTCTCCTCATGTTTTAAAGCTTTCACTACATTTGGGTCTTGTGAGGTCAGCAGATATATACAGTCCTACAATTGCAGATCTATACATGTAATCATTTTCGAGGTGGCCCGTACCTCCTTCAGAACAAGGAATATATAGTCTTGGTATACACTGATTTTTATAAATCATTTAATAATCATGAAGCATCCTTCTTGTTTTCCTGTCCAACCAATCCACCACCTTTTGGGATCAATCACTCCAAAACTGTAAGTTAGGACAGGAAGAACAAATTGGTTTATAGCTTGGACTTTGTTCCTAGATGTCAGTTTTCAGTATTAGTGTTAGTTTTCTAAAATATTCTTCACTATGTTTTATTCGCATCTGTTCATGTTTTATTGTTAATCCTTCATCAGTTCCCAAATATTTATACATTCCCTCTTGCTCAAGTTCTTTTATATCACATTATTGTCCCAAACTGATGTTTTCTTGGTGCTGCAGCTTTCCTGCTTTAAAGGCTGCTTTTGCACTTTTATGAAAACCAAATGACATTCTTATATCATCTTAAAAAGTTTTGTCCAGTTGCAGTTGTGCTTTTAGTTCCTCATCTGATGAACTATACACTTTTAAATTATCCACAAAAAGATGAGAAGTCTTTACACTTTATTTTCTAGGAGCCAAAGTGTAACCATGACCTAATCTGTTAAGCAAACAGCTTAATGGGTTAAGGGCAAGACAAAAGAGCTGCATTGACAAAGAGTCACACTGGTATATCCCCCTTTGAACTTTTATACCTGGAATAATAATTTCTCCTTTATCATGGCTTAACTGAAAAGTGGTTTACCACTGTTTCATGGAAGCTGTAATGTAGTCTGTCAGCATAGGGTGCATCTTATACATTTTTAATCACTCATTAATCCATGAATGTGGGATACTGTCAAATGCTTTTTTATAGTCTATCCCTGCCATACTTAGATTCTTCCCCTTTTTACAGTTCTCCATTAAACTTTAACAGCAAATGACCCTTTGCTCCATATGACTTTCTTTTATTACCCTTTTGTTCTATTGCCATGATTGAGTTTTCTTCTAAAATGACTACAGTTTATACATCGTCGGGAGGCAAGTTATTGGTGTATAGTTTTTAGGGTACCTTGTAGGTTTGCTCTTAAGTAGGAGTATTGTTTTTCCCGTTGTTAACCAAATTGGTGTCTGTTCGGGGTGCACATATAAATAGTTCTTACTCATGGCTAAATCTTCATGTAAAGATGTTAATACTTTTAGCCAGAAGTTAGGTACTGTATATGGGCCTGGGGGTTTCCAATTAGGAGCTTTTGTTAACTTTGTTTCAATTTCTCTGGCTGTTATTTCATCCCATTTCATATTCTGTACATTTGAACTTCTTATTCTTTCCTTTACTTCTTCCATCTATTCAGCATCTTTGTTGTATTCCACACGATCTTCATAGATATTTCTCTAAAATGTATCTATTTCTTCTTTTTTTTGGTGGTGGTCCAATTCCTTTTGCCTTGTTTCTCAATTCTGTATAAAGCTTTTTTGGGGGGTCATGAGTAAATTGCTTAAATTTCTTATTTTGTACTTTTCCTTTATAATTGTATGCATATCTTCTAAGTTTTTCTGTCTGTGCTGATATTTTTAGTTTATTATTTCTGATAGAACCCGTTCTAATACTGTGCATTGCCTTTATCATGTCTATTTTTTCTGAATATGTTTGTTGATCTGTACCCTCTTCTATACTCTAACAGTGACACTTCTTGTCTTAATTGATTTATAGTTTTCTCTGTTCGGTACTTCCATGATGGCATTTGATTTCTCCCCATACTTTCCCTTACTGCACTGTATTTTTGTGGGGAGACTTTATCTGTTATTAATTTAGCTGCACAGTTAATAAACAGTGGATATCAAAAGTAAGCACACCCCTGTTAAAATGCCATTCTTCTGTGATATAAAAAAATGAGACCACAATAAATCATTTCAAAACTTTTCCCACCTTTAATGTGACCTATAACCTGTCCAATTCAATTGAAAAACAAACAAATCTGTTAGGGGAAAAAAATACAAAAAATAAAAAAAGTACAATAAGCTGGTTGCATAAGTGTGCACACCCTTAAATTAATACTTTGTTGAAGCACCTTTTGATTTAATTACAGCATTCAGTCTTCTTGGATACACACCTGCTATCAATTAAAGAGACTCTGATTAACCCCAAATAAAGTTCAGCTGTCCTAGTAGGATTTTCCTACCATTTACTCAGTTGCCTGCTACAGCAAAAGCCACGGTTCACAGAGAGCTTACAAAGCATCAAAGGAATCTCATTGTTGAAAGGTATCAGTCAGGAGAAGGGTACAAAAAAATTTCCACAGTATTGGATATACCATGAAACAGAGTGAAGACAGTCATCAAAAAGTGGAGAAAATATGGGATAACAGTGAAGTTGCAAAGGACTGTACATCCCTCCAAAATTGATGAAAAGACGAGACAAAAACTGGTCAGGGAGGCTGCCAAGACACCTACAGCAACACTGAAGGAGCTGCAGGAATTTTCTGGCAAGTACTGGTTGTGTACTACAGGTGACAACAATCTCCCGTATTCTCCATATGCCTGGACCGTGGGGTAGGGTTGCAAAACAGAAGACTTTTCTTACACAGAAAAACATACAGGTCCAGCTAAAATTTGCCAAACAATACATAAAGTCTCCCAAAAGCATGTGGGAAAATGTGTTATGGTCTGATGAGACCAAAGTTGAACATTTTGGCCACAATTCCAAAAGGTACGTTTGGCACAAAAACAACACTTCTCATCACCAAAAGAACACCACCTCCATGGTGAAGCATGGTGGTAGCAGTATCGTGCTTCGGGGTTCCTTTTCTTCAGCTGCAACTGGGGCTTTTGTCAAGGTGGAAGGAATTATGAACAGTTCTAAATACCAATCACTTTTGGCACAAAACCTTCAGACGTCTGCTAGAAAGATAAAGAGGAATTTCACCTTTAAACATGACAATGACCCCAAGCGTACATATAAATCAACAAAGGAATGGCTTCACCAGAAGAAAATTAGTTTTGAAATGGCCCAGCCAGAGCCCAGACCTGTCCAGGGCTGTGCACAAGAGATAACCTCACAGTCTGACAGATTTGGAGTGCTTTTGCATGGAAGAGTGGGCAAATATTGCCAAGTCAAGATGTGTCAATGCTGATAGACTCCTACCCAAAAAGACTGAATGCTGTAATTAAATCAAAAGGTGCTTCAACGAAGTATTAGTTTAAGGGTGTGCACACTTATGCAACCAGCTTATTGTATGTTTTTTATTTTTATATTTTTCCCCTAACAGATTTGTTTGTTTTTCAATTGAATTGTACAGGTTATAGATCACATTAAAGGTGGGAAAAGTTCTGAAATGATTTATTGTGGTCTCATTTTTTTATATCACAAAAACCTGGCATTTTAACAGGGGTGTGTACACTTTTTATACCCACTGTATCCTATTTACTTCTGTTATACCGCATACATTTCTGTGACGAGTCCTAATTACTGTGTTCATTTGTTTTATCAGACTTCTAACTTTTTGGGTTTTATTAACTTTCTATAGTGTATTTCTTTCATTGATCTTAATATGTCTGTCCATCTGTATTAAATCAAGCAACTCTTCTCTTAGAACATTTTCTTTTAAACTGAGCACACATTCTTTGTTCTCCATTTCCTGTGGGCATTCTACAGAAAGTTCCAGAGCATCTTCCTGTGCCACATTCTCTTCAGTTTCATCCTTTGTCATCCATTGCTGTTTCATAGGGGAACTCACTGGCCTGTCACTCCAAAACATTGACTGTGTCAGAATTGCCACAGTTTTCTGTTCCTTCCCTTGCTGTTCAACCCCAACTGAACATTTGTACTGGTCCTGTGGAAGGCTCCAAAGTATTTTCATATGGCAACTGATTAGATGTTTCCCACTCCACTGGTTTTGCTTTAATTTAGGAATCCATCATTCTATCATGCTGTCATTTTATCAGAGTTGGATTTTCTACACTGAATCCTTCAGTTCACAGGTAATCAATAACCTCAGATATGAAGTTGTTGTTTTCATTTGCTCTTCAACCTGTGGGTTATGGGTCCGGAATGGATCCAACTCGGCCGCATCCGAGCTCCAAGCTCCTCCCCTACCCACAATGCCCCTGTCTCCCTCCTCCGCTCAGACCTTGATTGCCATGCATATTGCTAGCATCATGGTCCATTGCTCCAGGCTTTTGGTGAGTGTTGTTTTCCTTTCTCCTTCCTCTACCCTTGCGCTCAGACATCAGTCCTTAGCTTTCAAAAAAAAAAACTTATCCTGTTCCCTCTTTTCTCTCTCCCTCTACTTTAGGTGTGCATGTGTGAATTCTTTTCTGGGTCCTCTGCTTCCTCTACCGTGGCTGAGACACCTAAGCCAGGGTTCCGTAAATGCACAGAGTGTGGCTGTAAGCTTTCCCCCGCTGATGGCCACACACTGTGCATAGTCTGTTTAGGGGTCCCGCACCTGGATCCCTCCTGTTCGATCTGCGTGGGGTTCAACCCCCGTGCATTGATCAATAGGAAGAATAAGCTGATCCTTAAGGGCCTCCTTCCTCCTCCCACTGCGGAGGCCTAAGCTTCATTCTCAGCTTCTACTGCTTCTTCCACCGCAGCCTCTGGGAATCGACCTTCTGCCAAGAGGGACAGGGAGAAGCGCAAACACCAAGACCGGGATAGGCCGAGGAAGTGGTCACTCAACTGCTGTTCCTTGGCCGAGCCCCTGGCGAAATCTTGCCCGGCTCCCAGCTTGGACTCCCCTCTGCTCTGTTCACCTTGCTTCTCCCTGGAGCCGGAGGTTTCTCAGGGCCGTTCCACTGTGTCAGCCTCCCCTCACCACCTGTCTAGGCCGGTGTCTGTGGCCTCCTGCACCAAATCCACCTGTAGCCTTTCCAAAGCCGAGGTGGACAGGATGATGCAGAGGTTTATCTGCACTCAGATTCAGATAGGAGCCTTGCCTGCCCCCTGCCGGGTTGGGGACATGCAGTTCACCTTTTGCTGATCACTCCTTCTCCGATCCAACCCCCAGTTTGAGTCTTTGGATCCGAGGCCCCTCGGCATCAAGGAGTCTATGCTGATGATACCTGGTACCTCGACACTGATCATCGCCCTGAGCGGGTCAGTTCCAACCAGTTCGGAGCTGTAGCCTCGGCACCAGATCCGAGTTTTTCTGAGTCGGGCCGTCCACTCAGAGTCTCGGCATCTGGAGTTTCAGTTCAGGCTCCCCCGTTGACTTCAAGGATTACAGACCTGGTCATTCTCCCAGCTCTAGGGCTTTGTTCTCCCTCTGTTTTTGATGTGGTGAAGAAGCTCCTCTCGGTTCCATCGAGACCCTTGATGCTTTTGTCCTCTGAGCCCGTCCTGGCTCCCTCTATGTCTGGTCTGGATTCCGCCATCCTGCCCCCTCAGGGACAGCCTGTTGCCCCTCTGCCCCAGGGACTTCCTTCACGGGAACAGCCTGAAGTTTTCGAGTGCTGTCCAAAGACCCCCCCCCCCACCCCGAGGAGGTTCCTCAAAAGCACACATGTAAAAGGAGACACTTAGACTCCCCGCCGGAGTTTGTCATGGAGATCACCTTGGAGGAAGGGGAGGGTCCCCTCCCCCGCTCACCCCAGATGATGTCTCTTTTTGAGACATCATGGAGGTCCTTTGCCAGCATGTGGGGTGGTCTGCCCAAAAACCCAACCCAGATGAGTCGGTGTTCCTGGAGGCATTTGGTGCAGGACCCTCTACATCCTGGGTGTCCCCTCCCATGGATCCCCTGGTGGATCTCATTACATCTCAGGTGTGGAAGGAGCCCAACACGTTGGAGCCTATCCCCAAATGCCCTGATAAGATCCTCATTGCCACATCAGATAAACTGCACTAGTCGAAGGGATCCCCTGTCGATGCCATGGTGGTGACGGCGGCAGCCACCAAGAAGGAGCTTGCGCAGGAGAGCTCCACAGTCCATCCAACAGACCAAGAGTTAGGGACCATGGACCATTTTGGAAAGCGGGTCAGTGCTTCAGCAACATTTTCTGTGCATGCGCTAAACTACATGGCACACGTTATCAGGCTTCGGTGAGACCTAGTTAAGGCAGTTGCTGAGTCTGCCCAGCTGGAGCAGACATTGCCATCAGGCATCACTCCTGGCTCTGACTTTGTGCCTTTTGGGGGCCCTTTAAGGCGTCTTTTGCAAATGCCCCGTACAATGGTTCCATTCCCTTTGGAAAGACTGTACGTGACACATTGGTCCACAGCGAGAAGGACGAAAACACTTTGTCTGCCATGGGAATCCACTTCTAAAGCCCTCAATGAACCTTTTCCAGGAATCAGCGAGGGGTTAAGAATATGTGGTTACGGAAGTCTCAGGGTTATTCCCAGGATGATCAGGACTCGCCTTCCCCCTGAGGCAGAGGGGGATTTTACAGACACCGCCCTCACGGCAGGGGGGTCAGAGGAACCAAGGACCTCAGGATTCTTTCCCAGACAGGCCCACGCAGCAGCCCTGAAGGATTGCCTGGCTGCTCATCTCTGAAGGCAGTCAGAGATCGACTTTTGCTCCACACAGCGGCCTGGGAGTCAGTCACAGATAATCGTTGGGTGTTGCAAATCATATCCAGGGATATTCAGTTCCTTTCACCCAAATGCCACTCCTTCCTAAACACCTCCCTCAAAGGGAGGATGCAGCAGTGGAAATTTCCAAGCTGCTCGAAAAGTGAGTCATCCAGCCCATCCCCCAGACCAGTCTGGATTAGGCATCTATTCCAGGTTCTTTTTAGTGCCAAAAAAAATGGGGGACTTAAGACCGATCCTGGATCTGTCAGCCCTAAACCTGGTAGTTGCCAAGATGAATTTCTCGATGTTCACACTCCAATCTATCCTGCCCTTCCTGCAGTAGAACGACTGGATGTGCTTGATGGACCTCCGTACTATCACATCAAAATGGACAGGTGCTGTCGGAGGTTCCTCTGCTTACGGCTGGGGCCAATCATTACCAGTTCAGAGTGCTACCCTTTGGTCTCCCTACAGCCCCCAGGGTGTTCACCAAAGTGATGGTTGTGGTAGCAGCTCACCTGCGGCTGCAGGGCTTCCAGGTCTTTTCCTACCTGGACGATTGGCTCCTTTCCACTCCCTCCAGGCATCGACTCTGCCAAGCCAGGGATTCCTTTCTCCAGACCCCACCCACCAGTTGGTCATCACCATAAATTTCAACAAGTCCCGGTTGAACCTAGTTCAAGTTCTGGATTTTATTGGAGCTTGGTTAGACACCATTCAGACAAAAGTTTTTCTAAATCCAGACAGACTGCAATCCCTCAAATTTCATGTCTTGTGCATCCTTTAAGCTCAGTCTCCTCCAGGGGAATCTGTTTTATGGGTGTTGAGCTCCAAGGTGGCCACGATCACCCTCGTGCCCACGGCCCAGTTGCACATGAGGGTGCTCCAGTGGACTCTTGCAGTCCAGGGGTCAATACTAGATCTACCGTTGTCTCATCCAGTTCATTTATCTCAAGCATGCTGGGATTCTCTTCTCTGGTGGATTCAATCCCTGGACCTTCATCAGGGTCGCCCGTTTATTCTTCCTGCCCCATTGACCATGGTGACCCCGGATGCCTCCCTACTCAGGTGGGGGGAGGCATTGCTTGGGAAGGACAGTCCAAGGCATGTGGTCTTCCCTGGACACCCAATTGCATATCAGCCTCCTGGAGATGAGGGCAGTGGTCTTGGCATTGCAAGCTCTTCATGCCCATCTTCCCCTAGGGACGATTGCCATCCAGACAGACAACATGTCTGTAGTCTGGTATATAAACAAGCAGGGAGGAACCAGGCCTTATCCCCTTTGTTGTGAAGCCATGAGAATCTGGGTGTGGGTGATCTCCACCGGCCGGTTTCTGGTGGCAACGCACATTCCGGGGAGGTCCAACATTCTAGTGGACAGGCTCAGCAGATCTATCCTAATGCCTTATAAGTGGTCTCTGAATTCTTTAGTAGTGAAACAGATCTTTCTAAAGTGGGATCAGCCTTGCAGCGATCTCTTCACCTCTCCTTCCAGTACGAAGTGCAGTGAGTTTTTCGCTCTGAACCCCCCCACCAGGAGAAGTCCTCAGAGAAGCCCTGGTTCATGCTTGGCCCTCTGGTCTTCTGTATGCTTGTCCTCCTTTCTCCCTGATTTTGAAATTTCTCCACAAAGCTCGACGGCTGGGGAGCTCAGTCATCCTCATTGCCCCATTCTGGCCTCGCCAAGTATGGTTCCCTTCTTTGTGATCTCATATAGTGTATCCTCCCTGGATGTTGGATCCGGTTCTGAATCTAATTTCACATCCCTTAGGGATTCCACACCCAGATCTGGCCAGTCTGAAGCTTTACTGCTTGGCTTCTCCAGTTCCCATGGTTGCTAGGACTCCCAGGCTCTCTTCTCTTGGTTAAGACTGTATTGGTAGCGTCTCATAAATTTTCCACTAGGAAGGTTTATTTTAGTAAGTGGAAACATTTTTCGATTTGGGCATCTCAGCGTGGCTTGGACCCCTTTACTGTCCCAGTTCCTGCTATTTTAGAGTTTCTGGCAGGTATTGTTCAACAAGGTGCTAGTTTTTCTATGGTTAAAGTTCAGCTAGCAGCTATATCTAACTTCCACATAGGAGATAATTTGGCTTCCCTGGCTTTGTCTAAGTTTTTTAAAGCCTTTTTGAAAGGTACCTTTCTTTTTAGGCCCCCAATCAAGGACCCAACACCACCTTGGGACCGCACGTTGGTCCTCCAAGCCTTAGTTTCTTCCCCCTTTGAACCTGCAGCTTCGGATGACTTGCAGTTTTTGTCTTGGAAGACAGTCTTCCTGATTGTCATTACTTCAGCTAAAAGAGTGTCAGAGCTTCAAGCCTTCTTATATGATCTTCCATAAAGATGGAGTGTTGTTGCGCACTAATCCTTCTTCCTTTCCAAAGGTGGCTTTGGAAGCAAACATTAATCAGGTTAACAGTCTCCCTGTTTTCTTTCTGAATTTTCAGAATAAGAGATTGTATAAATTGCAGCTGCGGGATGTTCACAGGCAATTACGTTTTTACTTGCACAGAACAAAGTCTTTTCGTAAGTCTGATTAACTTTTTGTTTCCTACTCTAAGCCCTTTTTAGGAAAACCTTTATCGAAAGTCTCCATTGCTCATTGGATCTCTTAGTGCATAGTTCTGGTATATTCAACCAAAGGATAATCTCCGCCAGGTCAAGATAAGGTGCATTCTACTAGGTGTTTGGCCACTTCAGCTACCTTTGGGTCCAGCATTTGTTTGGATGATATTTGCTCTGTGGCTACCTGGGCATCGTCGCATACTTTCATCTCCCATTACAAGATGGATCTTCTAGCCAGAACCAGGGCATCCTTTGGCTCCGCCATGCACCAGAATATCCTTCCATGAGGGCCTTCCAGGTTTTTTGTAGCTGGGGACTCTGTCCCACAGGTTGAAGAGCAAATGAAAGCAACTGCAGATAAATAAGTTATGTACTCACCATAACGTTCTATCTGAGTTGTTGCATTTCATTTGTCTTCAACCATTCCTCCCTCCATCCCCCTGCTTTACATGGGCTGTGTGGTTGACCGCCCGGAAGAGACATAGCCTTTACTTTTGCATAACTTGTTCTTCCCTATGGTGCGTATTTGTGCCAAGGGGTAAGGCATTGTGTCAGATTGGGATTCTGTGGTTGGCAGCAAACTCGATCTGAGGGGAGGAGGGATACAGGGGTATTATGGGTAGGGGAGGAGGTTGAAACTGATCTGATGCTGGAAAATGCGGCTAAGTCGGATCCGTCCCAGATCCATGTCCCACAGGTTGAAGACAAATGAAAAGCAACAACTCAGATGGAATGTTATGGTGAGTACATAACTTTTTTTTCTATTTCTTTAACTTCTCCATTACTAAATCTCTTTTCCACTTTTTTTCTTATTTTTTTGCATTGTAAAATTTTCCATATCTGGATGCCTTTCCTGTATTTCTGTTTAAATATCTTTGGTGCTGGTTTTTTTTTTTTTTTTGTATTGATTCATTTTGCTTTTTCCTTTGCATAAATATTTCACCATATTAAATCTATTTTTCTTTCCCATGTCCATATTTCTTCTTCACATGTCTCTTGATCCTCCTGACCTGTTTCTCCTTACTTGGGGGACTCGTTCCATCATGCTGTGTTATAACCTGTGTTTGACTTTCTGCACTAAATCCTTCACTTCACAGGTACTCCATAATATCAGCTTCTATTTTTTAATTTCTATTTTAGAAATCTTCTGTTCTACTTTCCCTCTTTATGATCTTATTTTTTGTACTGTGAAATTTTCCTTATCAAGATGCCTTTGCCTGTATTTTTCTTTGAATATTTGTGGGGTTCTTTTTTGTATTAATTAATTTGGTTTTCTCCTTTGCATAAATATTACACCATGTCAGATCTCTCTTACTTTCCCGTGTCTGTAGTTCTTTTTTATACCCTTCAAAAATCTCTAGATTTTGTTCTTTATATTTTTATATGTCCTCAGTTGCTTCATTTTCCAAATGAACCAAGGTTTCTTCATCCAAATAATGTTTCTCATAAATGAACACAGATTTTTATTTTAATTTTCTGACAGTTTTTCTTGTGCAAGTATTTTCTTTCCTCTAATTTCTCTCAATCTTTTTGTATGTTTTTCTGACAGGAAATTCTGGGCTTCTTTCATAATAGTAACAATACATAATTTCTTTATTATTCTCATTAGTTTACTCTGTCATCTTTATGGCTGAAAGAGTCCACTCTATCATCTTTATGGGTACTGTGTGCAATGCAGGATAGTGCCAAATAAAGCCCTTGTAAAGTCTGTGCAGCTCATCACATAAAAGACCATAATTGTTTAATTGAGTAGAAACCTGTATAGAATTTTGAAGCACAGGGTGATGGTATTTTTAAGCAGAGGTACTATGATATGATCTTTAAATTCATATGAGCTCCCATCCTTAAGCAGGTTGGATGGGGTTCACTAAGTTTAGCTCTTAGAGTTTTTGTGTAATTTGTTTTCAATATCCTTGGTGTCCTTCATTTATATTTCTTTGGAGTAAAACATAAGACTGATGACTGCCAGAAAGTTTATTTGGGCCAGAGTATCTGAGATGTCCATTTGTAGGTTATTGGTGAGAAATTGTGTTTAATTTGTTATTGAGTACTGAGTTGTAAGAAGGAAATGCCTATACTATGTGGGTTACTAGTGGGTGTACAAGTATGAGTAGAAGTACTCTGTAATGTGACCTGTAGGTCCAGTTGTTTATTCCTTCAGTAAGTTAACTTAGATGTAGTGGTTGCACTTCTAGTACCTTTCCTCCAGAAACGTAGGTTTGATGAAACTGATCATATACGAAACTTGAAAAAGAATGTTAGATTTGCAGGTTCTGTCTTTAGTAGATCCCATTACTGTCCATAAAGGCAAGCTAACTTTTTTATTATTTTATTTATTTATTTATTTGTTTGTTTGTTGACCAGGTTGATCCACTTTTCGGTGGAAACTCTAGATATCTATCTGTAGTGACCAGAGGAAATTTTTTCAGGATAGATTCTCTTACTTGTCATTCGATGAGTGCTGTACAGTTATGTATTTGTATTGTGATTTTTGGTCCCCTTCTCACAACCTGTAGAAAGAAGTGCAGACTTCTGTAGTTAGCTTAATGTGAGAAACTGATGGAACTGGTGGAGGAAGAAAACTGACCTTTGTGCCTACAGCACAGGTAGATTCTAAACCATAGAAATAAGCCTTAAAGGAGTTTATGCTAATAAATAATGTAATATTTACGTAAGTACCTGGAAGAACAACCCTGATTCACCACCCTACTGAGATCATTCCATGTGAGTATGTTAACTGAAAATGCATTTATTTATTTATCATTTGTTTACTGAGAACGTCCGATTTGGAACAAAGCCAATTTTCAGCAGATGCCCAGGGAGAAACTCTCCAGCTGCATGTCTTTGTAATGTGGGAGGAAAACTGAGTACCTGTAGGAAACCCACACGAATGCAGGGAGGACATGCAGACTCCACACAGAAGGCACCCCAGACGAGAATCGAACCGGAGAACCTCTTGCTGTGACGTCACAATGTGTAACCACTGCACCATTGCTCCATATTTTTAGAATATAAGAGCCACAGACAAGTGTTGTACAAGAGGACATACAAATTGCTTAAAGTATGAGGAATGAATGAGTCAAAAAGCAAGTGGTTCAGCCGCATAGTGTTAGTTGCAAAACCTGATGGAATAATCAGGTTATGAAAAAAATTTTAGGAAGATGAGTCCATTTCAAAATTTGACAAATTTGGCAGCTACTCAATTGCGTAGGTTAGATGAACTAATAGGTTGGGGAAGGTAAGATTGTTAACTACATTATGTCTGACAGAGGAGTTCAGGCAAATCTCTCTAACAGCTGAAGCCAGGAGAAAGTATTTTAAAACCCCAGAGGCTTATTCCAGTATATCATCCTTACTTATTGGCTGTGACCATTCGAAGATGAATGGGCAGCCTCCTAAAGCCCCCATATAAAATAAGTTACTGCTGATGTAGATGATGTCATAATACACTTTGAAGATTGGGACTCCCATCTAGCTAAGTTACAGGCTATGTTAGACTCCCGGAGACAAGAAAGGTTGACTGTCAGTACCACCAGGAGCAAAAGAGGTATAAAGATTTAAGTTATTTAAAAGGATGGAGAATTGTCAGGCTTTAGAAACAGCAGCTAGAAGCAGTGAGAAAATTACCTTTTCCAGGTTCTAAGAAGCAAACAATCTCATTGTTGGAGTTGGATGCTATCAAAAATTTGTACTACATTTTGCATCTGTAGTATGCCCAGTTGCAGGTTTGACAAAGTTAAAGATGCCTGTCACAGTAAAATGGACACTAGTGACAGATAATGCTTTTAAACAGTTGAGGTAGATGTTATGTTCAAAACTTGTTTTAGCATTCACAGATTTAATCCATTGTAGTGCTGATTTGAGTAAGTCCTCTAAAGTTTATAATAATGCATCAGAGGAAAGCCTAGGGGAAAGAGAGTTTATAAGAAATTTGAGGGGAAAGATCACCCTGTATGCGTTTTAAGTTGCAAACTACGCAAATCAGAGACCAGGTATTCCAATGTCAAGAGAGAATGCTTGGTGATTAGGTGGGGTACTCTTGCCACTGAAATATTATCTCCTTGAAAAGGACTCTACCTTGGTCACAGACCGCGCCCCTAATATGGCTATATAAGCAACTGAATGAGAATACTAAACATTGTACATGATCTCTTTACGGCCATTTAACTTTACTGTAAAACATTGGTCAGACTCGGCCCACCACAATGCAGGAGACCCTCTAGGGCTCCCAGGCCATCTAGTGGAAGCAGTGAATTTCAAGCTGGTGGGAAATGAATGTAACACGGTTCAACAGTTTTCACCCTATGTGTCAAAACATCATAAAACAAAGTGACAATACCGACATAAATAGAGCATTCTTGTAACTAGTGTAAGTAGTAGTATTTATTTAAGGCAGTCAGCTACACTTTCATTAGCTAAAGAGGCTTCCTACAGGAATTGTTGTTAATGAACAATTATTTTATTAAAAAATGGGGATAAAGGAAGAGCTATGGCCCTGTAAATCAGAAAGTTAGTCTATTGATGCAAGGGAGAGTTTTTGCCTCAAACCATAGTTCTGGGGAGTGTGCTGCAGGAAAGAGAAGTCATCCCTGATAACCTGAAGAAATTTTGATATCTTCCACTATAAATCCAAGAAGGAAGCTAGTTGAAAACACCTTTGGACTGTGATAAAAGTATGAGAGACTTTTTTTTTTCTTTCTAGGTCTAGTAAAGAAATCACATTTAAACAAACTTGACAACTGTTACAATAAAATTGCAAAGTTTTCAACCAATTTTAGCTTACAGATCCCATCATTGCTTGGCACTTAAACAGCTCTCTTGGCTAGAATTACGCAGTCTGCTAACCCTCAACCAACTTTCCATAGCCCGTCATATACTTTACCAACCAGAAAAAAAAAATCACTTCAAAACCTACTAAAACACTACTCAAATAACTGGCACTTGTGTTCCACCAACAAATCATTAATAAACATAACCAAAAGTAAAAATTCTGCTGGAGATTCCCTTTACTCTAATTGCATTGCAAAAATCTGGAATTCCCTGCCTTTTAACATAAGGTAAACGGCCAGTAAATCACCACAGTAGTCAAGAAATCCTTCTACATGGCACACCTTATCACAAAAGGTTTCTCATCCAGGAAAAAAGAGGTCATTGTTCCCCTCTTCTCATCACTCAATAGACCCATTATAGAGTACAATGCCCCTTTTGGTATGTACCTCACAAGACATCTACACTCGCACTTATCAAAACCATTGATATGCTTCTGTTCTGACCCAGGTTAGTAAATAATTCACAGTCATGTCACTTTGTTAGTCTACTAGAAATCTCATTATAATATGCCTTCACTTAATCATACAACAGTGGTTCTTAATTGTTTTTGTCACAAACTTTCTCTTCTGATTATATTTTTACAACTATGTTACTTAAAACTTTTGTTACTGTTTTCATCGATCTAGAAATGTAATATATATTGCACATTATTTACTTCTAATCATTTTGTATTTAAAGGAGTTCTCTCAACACATTTCAATATGGAAATGTTTTTCTTCTCTTATATGTCCTGTTTTTTTTTTTTTTTTTTTTTTTTTTTTTTGCTTGTCTGTTGTATTGTAAGGAGCTTTTCTCCCCAGGCCTCTTCTGAAAATGGACTTTTTGTCCAGTCAGATTATCCAGGTAAACAAATGTAAAATAAATAATTAAAAAATAAATAATAGAAAAGGTAATTTATTTAGTTTGTGCTGTTTCACCTGTATATACAAGACTAATCTGAGATAATATTTTCCTGTGTTCAACAAACCTCAGTTATTTTGTGGACTGTTTTTTTGCTGCATTATTTTATACCACCAGACACACAATACTGTATGTATATATTCATGCAGAAGTGTATACACACACACTCATTTTATGGGTGCTCTTTGTTGTGTCAGTTATTGTTTTATTGAAGCAGTGATCAGAGTTCATGTCTAATCAGATCATCACTGTTTTGTGAAAATGTGTTGAAATACAGGGAGATTGCTGAATAGCAGTTATTACAATTTTGCTCTTTTTCCCAGCTGTTGTATGTTCCACTGTTGGTGTATTAAAGGATGTTCTTCGTGTTTCACTGTTGCAGTCATAACTGTAGGGTGCTCCTGCCGGCAGGCAGCCCGAGGTCGGCCAGAATCCCAAAGTCTGGGTCCGGCGTCGGATGTATAAGCTAGTATCCTGACGTCAGTACGCCTTGGTACATAGCCCTCAGCCGACGCCATCTTCTCCAGTCTTTCTTGCCGTGCGGTGGAAAGCAGCACGAATAACGTTGGTTGGCGATTTTCGAACAGCGTATTTGGTTGTTGTCGGTCCAAAGTTGTTACTTCTCTTCTCAAAGCTAAGTACCCCGTTGGGGAATCTTTTTCTTGTTCCTCCGATGTCAGAAAAAGTTAATAATTGTATAGCGTGTGGGAAACAAATACCTCATAAAGATTTCCACTCTTACTGTCTACCTTGCTTAGGCCCTGACCACGACGTTTCTTGTTGTCGGTTCTGTGCCAGGTTCAACTCTCGTACTATCAAGCGCAGGTACGATTGGGCTTTAAATTATTTTGGCAGACGCTTCAATTATAGAATGTCGTCGGACACTACCGGAGTTCAAAAGAAGCGCAAAGACAAAGACAGGCCTCCGAGGTCCAAACAGGACTCGTTGCAGCTGGAGCCAGCGTCCGGTTCGGCTGTCGTCAGTGAGGCGCTTTTGCAGCCCCTGTCGTCCGCCACTTCTGAACCGATGGCGATACGGACTCCCATGGGGAGCCATCAAGGCCCACTATTTTAACTGCTGCAGGACCTTCGGACGCCGCTCCTTCAGATGGGTCCGGAACCGCTGTGCAGGTACCGGCTTCTGAGGGGGTTTTCAGGCCTACTCACATCACTATTGCAAAGGCAAAGAAAAAGACTCCTACTAAGTCTAAAGTTCCAGCTCAAGCTGCTTCTGAATCCACTCCCAAGACACAAAAACAATTATTGAGGATGGCTGAAGATTTGCTTACAATGATTAGGGGTTCTCACCCCCCTCCTGAGAAAAGGCCTCGACAGGATGTTACTCTGGATTCCTCTGACCAGGCTTCTGTATCTTCTGTTTCTTCCTCTGATCAGGACTATTCCTTTCCCCCTTATGAGGATTCGGATGCTGAGGATTCTTTGCCCTCGGCCTCTCCGCCTGAGGATTTTTCTTTTGGGGACACCTTACATGAGATGAGGGAACATTTTCATTGGGAAGGACAGGAATATTCTGCTTCCAAAAAGAGGCTTAGAGAATTTCTTCTTCTTCCTCAGCATAGGCCTTTAGCTATCCCTCCTGTCTTGGACATTGTAGATGATGCTTTTTCTGAGGCTAATTTGAATCCTGATTCCATGCCTCCTGCTCCTTCTAAGCCTGATAGATTTTATAGGGTTCCTGACTCTCATTTATTTTTATTTAAAAACCCTTCTGCAGATCCTGAAACTATTTCTCAGGGCTCTAAGGCTGCTAAGGTTGCTACTTCTAAAAATCCTATTCCCTCTGAGAAGGATTCTCGTGCTTTAGACAGGTGGGGAAAAAGGTATATACTTCTGCTACCCTGTCTGTAAGGGCTTTAAATTGCCAGTTTCATATGTTTAAATATCAGCAATTTCTTTTGTCTGTTTTAAAGCAAAGCTTGCTTCCCTTCCTGCTTGTGCAGAGGATAAGGAACTTCAGGATGTTTTGCATGCTACTGAACAGGTTAACAAGCATAGCTTACATTGTGGTTTTGATGCTTTGGATGCTTCTTGCAGGGCTGCTGCCTCTGGTACTGTGATTAGGAGACATGCCTGGCTTCGTGAACAAAGTTTACCTGAACAGGTTAAGGCTAAGTTATTAGATGCCCCTATTCAACAAGATGTTCTTTTTGGTTCTAAGGCTGAGGAAGTTATTAAAAAGATGGAAGAAAAGGCAAAGTCCATGCAGACTGTAAAAGATTTCTTGCAAGTTCAGCCTCCTAGATTTTCCAGGAATTGGCCCTCTAAAAATTGGTCCTTTCCCACGTCTGACAGGCCTCAAAGGGGAAGATATAGACGCTCCAGAGGTCGTGGTCAAGGCCAGACCTCTTACAGATCTAGACAGTGGACTGCTTCTTCACCTAGAAGGGGAGAAAACGGATCCCAATCTCAAAGAAAGCAAACTCAATGACTCTCTCGGTTGGGCTTCAGGACCCCTTTACCTGGACGCCCCTCTCGGAGGAAAACTGTCTCTTTTTTACAGAAATTGGACTCATATTACCCAGGACAGATGGGTATTGGACGTGATTTTAAAAGGTTACAAGTTCCACTTTCACACTTTGCCAAGGACTCACGGTTGGCCAGATCTGCCAAAACTTCAATGGTCAGAGGCCTTAACTCAAGTGGATGCTCTTCTGACCATGAGAGCCATAGAGCCTGTTCCACTCTCGGAAATGGGAAAAGGGTTTTATTCAAGGCTGTTTCTGGTTCCCAGAAAACAAAACTCATGGAGACCTATTCTGGACCTTTCTGTGTTAAACACCTTTTTGGAAATTCCAAAGTTCAAGATGCTTACTCTGCAACAGCTAATTCCAATGCTCTCTCAGGATGCCTGGATGGTGACATTGGACTTAAAGGAAGCCTATTTGCATATCCCTATCAGACAAGAACGCAGGAAATTCCTCAGGTTCAAGGCAGGTTCGAGGCACTTTCAATTCTCTGTTCTGCCCTTTGGTTTATCTACTGCGCCCAGAGTCTTCACCAAGTGCCTGGCACCAGTATTGGCTTACTGCAGACTTCAGGGGATCCAGATTTACCCCTATTTGGATGACTGCCTTATTCAGGCAGACAGCAAAGATCTTCTGCTTCAACATCTGGACTTTGTTCAACGTCTTCTCCTACTACTGGGATTCTCTGTGAACATAAAAAAGTCACATTTGATCCCTTCTCAACAAATGGTATTCTTGGGTGCCCTCTTAAATACAACCTTACAAAGGGCCTACCTCACTCCAGAAAAACAAACTCAGCTGGCTTCTACTTTCAACGCCTTGGCAACTCTATCTCAGCTCACTGCAAGGAAATTCCTGCAGGCTCTGGGCTACATGGCTTCCTGCATTCTGTTGATTCCAAACGCAAGGCTTCACATGAGAAAGCTTCAATGGTATCTGAAAAGTGTATGGTCACAGCATTACCACGATCTGGATATTCTGATTCCTCTGATCCCCTGCCTCGAGAAGGAGTTCCTCTGGTGGTCCAGGGCATGCACTTTAAACGAAGGAAAACCTTTTCGTCTCCCTCAACCTACTCAAATCCTAACCACGGACCTCGGATTATGCTTGGGGAGCACACTTTCTAGACAATTGCCAGCAGGGAACCTGGACAAAGGACCATCTTCACTGGCACATCAATCTGAAGGAAATGTTGGCAGTTCAAAATGCCCTTTAGCCTTCAAAACCTTTTACAACCAGGGCCTCTGCCAATTGACAGACAACACCACGGTCATGTGGTACATCAACAAGCAGGGGGGTTCTCATTCATACCCCCTTTGCAGACTAGCTATGGGTTTATGGGACACAGCTCTAAATTTGAATCTGCATCTCCAGGCTCAATTCATTCCAGGGAAACAGAATCTCTTAGCAGACAGCCTGAGCAGAAACATTTCAGATCCTCACGAATGGATGCTAGACACCAACTTGTTCAACAGGATTACTGCAGTTTGGGGATGTCCCCAGATAGATCTGTTTGCATCCCATCTCAATCATCAGCTGCCTCGCTTTTGCACCAGATCCTTCCACAAAGCAGCATGGAGAGTGGATGCCCTGTCCTTCAGCTGGAGAAGCCTTTCGGCATATGCTTTCCCTCCTCTTCCTCTACTTCCTCGGGTACTACTGAAGATAAAGCAGGACAAGCCCAAGTTCCTCATCTTGATTGCTCCAAATTGGCCTCGACAGTTTTGGTATCCAACCTTAAAGCTCCTGTTCTCGGGGCCTCCTTGGATTCTTCCACTGAACCCTTCGCTTCTGTCCCAGCATCAGGGTCAGTTACTACATTCCAATCTCAAGACCCTTTGCTTGGCAGCTTGGCTCTTCAAAGGAATTTGATTTCCTCTAGTCTTCCCAAACAAGTTTTGGATGTTCTTTTGGAAGCTAGACGGCCTAGCACTAGGAAATCCTATGCCTCTAAATGGAAGAGGTTTTCTATTTGGATGCAGGACCGAGGCTCTGATCCTCAGGTTCCTGATCTCTCCTCTATTTTGCTTTACCTTCGAACTTTTATCTAAAGGACTTTCCTTTTCTTCCATTAAGATTCATGCTTCTGCTATCTCTCGCATTTCAGTTCTGATCCTCCTGTTTTTCACATCCTTTGGTGAAGCAGTTCTTGAGAGGGGCTATAAATTTGCGGCCTCCAAGGACCCCTCCTGTCCCTGCCTGGGATCTTAATTATGTTTTAGAAAAACTTACTTTGCCTCCTTTTGAGCCTGCTGCATCTTCAGATATTAAGTTTCTATCCTGGAAGACTGTTCTTTTGTTAGCATTGACCTCTGCCAGAAGGGTCTCAGAGTTGCAAGCTCTCATGGCTGTGGAACCATACCTTATTTTCCATCAGGACAGAGTATCCTTGAGGACCAATCCTACTTTCATGCCTAAGGTGATTTGAAAGTGGCTTTGAATCAGACAATTCACCTTCCTACTTTCTTTCCAAATCCTCAAAATAAAGGGAAAGGATTTTGCATTCATTGGATGTGCACAGACAGTTACGATTTTACTTGGACAAGACTAAAGATTTCAGAAAGTCTAACCAATTGTTTGTTTCCTTTGCCTCCAGTTCTCTTGGAAAACCTATTTCTAAACAAACTATTTCCAAATGGATTGCTTATGGAATCAGATTTTGTTACACTCATCATGGGAAACAGTTTCCAGGGACCATTAGAAGTCATTCTACTAGAGCAGCTGCTACTTCTACAGCTTTCCTCAGAGGAGTCCCTACCAAGGATATCTTGGAAGCTGCCACTTGGAGTTCTGTGCATACTTTTTCCAAGCACTACAATCTCCCTTGTTTTCTAAGTCTAGGGCAGGCTTTGCCTCTGCTGTCTTGCAGGGTATTCTTGCCTCCCCTTCTTCTATCTAAAGCCTCCTCCCCTCTACACTGCTTTGGGATTCCACCCTACAGTTATGACTGCAACAGTGAAACACGAAGAACATAGTACAGTTGTGTACACCTACCATAAATGTAGATGTTCGAGTGTCTTCACTGTTGCAGTCGGGGTTTCCCTCCCTCCTATCCCCTCTTTTTCTCATATTTGTGGTGTATTTGTGTTCCTTGTTGGATTCATTTTTGATTTGTTGGGGACTTCTGACATCTAGGGCAAGAAAGGCTGGAGAACATGGCGTCGGCTGAGGGCTATGTACCAAGGCGTACTGACGTCAGGATACTAGCTTATACAGCCGACGCCGGACCCAGACTTTGGGATTCTGGCCGACCTCGGGCTGCCTGCCGGCAGGAGCACCCTACAGTTATGACTGCAACAGTGAAGACACTCGAACATCTACATTTATGGTAGGTGTACACAACTGTACTTTGTACAGGTTTGATGGGTGCAGGGGGGGGCTTGACTTCCTGCAAAAATATTGTGTTGTTTTATGTCCTGAGTTTGTCACACAGTGATAAGGCTGATTCTTCTGTTCCCCTCTGTTGTGCAATTTCCATTTAAGTTTAGTTAAGGATGTAAAGGTGTGGGGGCCATATTTTGTGTTTTACATTATACTGAGTGGCTCAGGATTTGATAGTTTGAGTTCAGTACATTGTGCCTCAAACAAATGTGTATGCTGCGTAACACAGTATACAAAAATGAGTATGTATAAATTTACTTTTTAGATGTCTGCTAATGGCCCCAAAGATGGTTACTAAATGTTCCTGTGGAACAGCAGTCTCTCTTCTTTCTAGGCAAGTTGCCTGATGAAGCAAATTGCAGTTACTATTAAACTTTCTGTATGTAGACTTCCTGGGAAAAGGAATCCAAGTTAGCTGCATACGCCCAAGCTCATCCTAAGAGGAAAATCTCAAAAAATTAAGGAAAATTGGAAACAGAAGTGAAACAAAGAAACCTGTATGCTAAAATGGGGGCACCAATGGAACAGCAAAAGGAAGTGAACTTGTCAGTAGATATATGAAAATTGATCCTGATAGTGGAGAAAGTGTCAAAAGATATGGATTTTCTGAGGGAAACAGTGGCTCAGTAGCAAAACATTGAGAGAATACAAGAACAATAGCTAAAATGCAAACAATATGCACAAAGTGCAGATGACCAGCTGGCAAGCTGCTTGGAAAGACTAACCGTGCTAATCATTCTTGGAGGAGTTTGGTTTATTACTCAGTTGTATGAAAGAAATGCTTGTACTCTGGTATATTCCAGATTACTGGTGGATGAGTAGAAGTACTAGATTACAGATTTTGGTACTTCCACACCCACTAGCAATGTGACCTGTCATTTGTTTTATATATTTTTAAAAAGGGTAGACGTTAGAGCTGTCTGTTACTTGGGTAAGGACACTTAGAATTAATGTCTGAAATTCTACTAGTCTTCCTGCCAAATATGTAGGTGGGTGAAACTGATCATATACATACCTAGAAAAAATAATTTTAGATTTGCAGGTTCTGTAGTGGATCCTATTACTTTCTATAAATGCAGGCTAACTAGATTTGCAGGTTCTGTAGTGGATCCTATTACTTTCTATAAATGCAGGCTAACTAGCCTAGGGGAAATGCTATTATAGAATTTTGAGACTGAAGTAAACCCTATATGCTTTTTAAGACTAAGCAAACAGAAACCAGGTGTTATCAAGAGAGAGAATACTCTGTGGTTAAGTGGGCACTTTTGTCACATTTTGTTCATCCTAATCCGTCCCACACATGCCTGCTGTTTAACATATTTTGAATGTTACCCACCATCACCATCACATTTTGCTGTGGTGTTGATCCCACAGGGTGCCGCTATTCATCCTTTTCAGGCTGAAAATGGCTGGGTGGGTCACTTGATTGCCAAGTGCTTACTGACATACCAAATCCTCAGGCCTCATTCCAAGGGTTGTTGTTGTGTCTTTCGGCTTTTCCCGGTTAGGGGTCGCCACAGCGGAACTCCGGTCTGCTAATGATTGGTAGTTGATTTTTACGTGCCGAGTTACCAACCCTGACGCACAACCTTCAACGAAGGTAAGCCCATTCACGCATGTCTCCATGCAGAAGACGCTCTAGCTGAGAATCGAACCAGACAGCATCTTACTGTGAGGCGACAATGCTACCGCAGCACCACCACCGCAGCGGCCTCATTCCAAGGCTAAGTCTTGATAATCCTTTCCTTGGGAAGGCTCTCTCATTCTTTGTAAGAACACCATGTGAGTCATTTTCTAGATCGTATTTTTCTGTGGCCACTCCTTTTTCCATCAGTTTACCAAGAGTGATCTGTCTTGTATCACAAAGCTGTTGGTAGAATAGTTCTAATGTTGGTAGAATAGGATCTTAGGTGCATGCAGACTGCACTACCATGATACAGTTTAAAGCACAAGAGATGTAGATGTATTTTTTCTGCATTTTGTTTCTACCACAGCAGTTCCAATTTTCTGACCCTCTGACAGCTGTCCAATACTTATAACTCCAAACCATGGTGAGATTGAGAATCAGGGATAACAGGGTAACCCTATTTGTGTAGTAATCTGGAGGTATTTTTTTTTTGAGGTCTCCCCAGCAAAAGTCACTCAAGGTCTTCACCTCCACCGTGGGTTTGCTTGTGTGCAAATGGGTCAGAGAGAATGGAAGTATTGCTGCACAGTAGATTCTCACAGGCATCCCTAGGGGTAAATGCAGTGATGGTGCTAGGATCCTACATTCCCCAAACATGAAAGGCATAAGAGATGTTCCTGCTGCCTTGGTGCAGATGGATTTAGCCATGACTGTGCACCGTATGTCCTGCATTTGATCAGCAGCTTGGGTGCTGAAGAGGATGAGTCTAGGGAGGATGGGAGTGAGTGAGCTATTGTTGGCTAATTCATCCTGGGGGGGGGCAGCCATGGCTCTCCACGTAGTCCTATCTCTAGATGTCACCCAAGTGTTACACCAGCACAGAATAGGCCTGCTGAGCATCTGCTGTCCAGCGGAGCATAGAACACTAAGCCAGGGAAGATGTGTGTGGAGGAACACATGTTTGCAATGGTATTCGACACATAATGGAATTTAAGAGACAGCTGCTGCTGGGGTGTAGGTGCTCCAAGAGGAAGGACAGTGTGATGTGTCTGGCAGATTGGTGTGCTCTCTACTGCCTGACGTTTCCCTTCTCACCGAATAAATGGGCTGATGAGACCCTCAGTCAAAGTATGAATGGACTGTAGCGCTCTCTTCCAGATTAGAAGGTACTTGGCCATCAATGAAAATGGGTATTTAGGGATGAAGAAATGGCAACTATCAGTCAGGTATGGGGGGGTAGTTAAAACATGATTGTCTTGTGTGTCTGCTGACCTTGTGGCATCTACACTGATGATCATTCCCGTTTCACTAGTACTGCTAATCACATCTTTGCTGCCCCCCCCCAGACACACACTGTTATTTGGCCAGCACAAAGGTGGAGACAGCTTGGTGAGTTGTACTAACATTGCATAACAGCAGCATTAATTGAAAATGAACATCTCCCTGTGCTGTTCCTGCGATGATGCCACAGTGTAAACAATTGTAAGATTTAACCACTGCATGCAGGGATACAGAAAGGTTACAAGCAGTGTTGCAGTCACCTATTTTATTATTTGCTAAATACAGATCATTAAAAGATAGTTTATAGAACCAAGATGTCACATACAATACAGTACAACCAGAACTGACAGGGTCTATAATTTTGAATGCTTCAGCATCTAAATCAGAAATCTGTTACTCTCTGGGCATTCCTTGATAGTGTCCGGTGTTTGGGTTCATACTCTCCACCAGTCACTGTTCAGCCATTTTGCACCCAGAAAGATGGCAGCATGTGAAACCTCCTCACTTGGGGACTAGCAGGAGGGTTTAAGGTATCAGTTGGGAGTATCTCAATATTTGAACTTTGTCATCTCCAGCACCCTGGACCAACTGGTTGACATACCCAGACGGGGCTCAAACATTCTGAACCTGGTGCCAAGATCTTCAAGGAAAAACAAACCTGCCTGGTGGACAACTGCCATTAATAGGCTATACAATAGGTGAAAGAAATTGCTGTCTAAGAGTAGGAAGGAATGGTCTCAAAACTGAAAACACACTCTCCTCAACTTAAACAAGCAAATAAGACTCCTAGTGAAGTTCTGCAAAGCTAACTACGAATCCAAATTAGCTTCCCTAAGTAGAGATAAGCCCAAGGAGTTCTACATCCGTAGCCTCAAAGGTAAGGCCCAGATTTGCACTGAACTCGTGGTTAGCGGCACTATATATATATATATATATATATATATATATATATATATATATATATATATATAAAATCTGTGGATATAGCAAACCCGCTGACCGACAGGTTCAGTGAAAACGTCACTCCACTGTCCCCACCACATATACACCAAAGCACCCCTAACACCTGTCCCCCACCTAGTATCTCAGAGGAACAGGTCGTAAATGCCCTCTCCAAGGCCAAAAAAAAACAGTCTCTATGGGACTAGACAACATCATGAGCTGTATTCTGCATGGGTTAAAACAGGAATTAGCATCAGCATTGGGCACACTTTTCAGTTTCAGCATAAGCACTGGCTTCATCCCAGCAGAATGGAAAACAACTGTCATCATCCCTTTGCACAAAGGCAATGCATTCACGGACCTCAAGAACTATAGACCCATTAGGGATAAGCCCAAGGAGGTCTACATCCGTAGCCTCAAAGGTAAGGCCCAGATTTGCACTGAACTCATGGTTAGTGGCACTATATAAGCACTGGCTTCATCCCAGCGGAATGGAAAATGGCTATCATCATCCCTTTACACAAAGGCAACGCATTCACGGACCTCAGGAACTATAGACCCATTAGCCTGACCAACTTTATCTGCAAGGCCAAGGAAAGAATCATCATGGACCTTATTAACAAAGATATAGGAAATCTCCAAATGCTCGGTCCCACCCAGTTTGGCTTTGTCAGGGGGAGATCATGCCTGTTAAACTTGGTGGACTTATTCGAGACAGTCTTCATAGCCCTAGACGAAGGCAGATTTGTGCATACGGCCTACCTAGATTTAGCCAAAGCCTTTAACACAATCCCCCACTCAGACATCATTGATAAACTCATCCAGGTGGATATCAAGCCATATATTGTCAAGTGGGTTGCAAACTAGCTCACTGATGGAACTCATATGGTCAAAATAGGGGACTCCACCTCCTCTAGCAGACCCTTAACCAGTGGTGTTCTCAGGGATCGGTTTTGGGACCCCTTCTGTTCGTAATCTACTGCTCTGAAGTACAGGCTAAATCTAAAGGACCGTGGCTGACAAAGTCTGATGATGACTGCAGACTGCGAGCAATCAATGAAACCCCTAGCGATGTCATCATCCTGCAAGAAGGTCTTACACAGACTAATGACTGGTGCCAAAAAAAAATGCAAAAAAATGCATCATCTCCTTTGGCAAATGTGATGTTCCTGCAAACTACCACATCAAAAGCAATACCCTAAGCACACAGTCAGTGGAGGGAGATCTGGGCACACAGGTTGACAGCAACCTTAACTTCGCTCACCATGTCTCCACATGGTAAGAAGGACATATTTTATATTGCTCATCTCATAAGTAAAGGCATTGCCTCCAGAAAAAAGGCGGTTATAACCCTCCCTGTACTCATCAGGCCAATAATAGAGTGCAACACTCCCTTTGGTTTCTTCCTTTCCAAATGTGCAGTAATTGGAGAGACCACAAAGGTTCCTTACAAAGAAAATTCAGGGTCTTCAAGATCTGTCATATGTGGACAGATTGAAATCATTGTCACTTTACTCTGTATCATACAGACTGCTCAGAGCTGACCTGTGCCTTGCATATTGTGCAATCTCTGACCCATCTTTAATGGAAATGCACATTTCGCAAGTCAAATGGCACACGGGTCACTCGCTCAAAGGTCCTTAACCTGGTATGTGATATCAACAGAACTTACTGGAGAGACAGATTTGTTAAATAGAGGTTTCCCCACTTTTGGAAAAGGCTTCCTATTAATGTTAAACAAAGACCCTCATTGGCCCTATTTAAGTGTAATTTGGACAATTGGTTGGGTAACCAGAAATTCACCCTGGGGGGTTCCACCTGTGTCTGTCTTGGACAGGGACAATAGGTGCTGACTTTAGTTTCTGCTTGAACCACACACCCTTGGGAACACGGGTTGAACTTGGCTAGTCTTGTAAGGGCCCTGGGGTCATTAGCCTAACAACCTCTTATGATCCTTTGAACAAAACATGGTTCATTTTGTAAAACAGCCTTTTTGACCCTACAGATGCCAAGCTGATTTTCAGCTAGAAGGACTCATTCATAGTAGTCCTCTACTTTGGAGGATAAAGAAAGGCTGGGAGGTGGCAGGCCCTAGCTCCCACCTTATGAGGATATTCCATGGTGTTGGTGCCACCAATGTTTTGGATGATCTTCTATAACTCAGATGTTCTTCGTGTTTCACTGTTGCAGTCATTACATTTGGGTTATCTGCTTGCAGGTAGCCCACAGTTGACCTGATTAACAAAGTTTTGGGCCCTGCGTCGGTTGCTGTCCCTTCTTCCATGACCTCAGGTCATCAGGGGTATAAAACATGCAGCCAACACCATTACATCAGTCTTTCTTGCTGTGCGATGCCCGAAGCAGTTCGCAAGTGCCAGTCGGCCGACTCCTGAAATTTTAATTTTCGAGTTTCAGAACCGAAGTCTTCAACTAAAGCTAAGTACCCCGTTGGGGAAACTTTTTCTTGCTCTTTACCGATGTCAGTAAAAGTTAATAATTGCATTACTTGTGGAAAGCAAATACCTCATAAAGATTTTCATTCGTACTGTATTCCTTGTCTAGGCCCTGACCACGACGTACCTTGCTGTCGGTTTTGTGCTTTATTTAATCAGCGCACTATCTGTCGTCTGTATATTTTCGCCTCTAAATATTTCGGTTCTTGGTTTATTTATCCAGAAATGTCGTCGGTTAGCCTTCTGGCTGCCAGGATTCTGAAAGAAACGTAAAGATAAAGACAGAGGCCACCAAGGTGCCGGTACTCAGTGAGGCGCTTTCGCAGCCCCTGATACCCTCTACTTCTGATTCGCAGGCCTTGACTGAGACCCTTTCGGAGTCTGGTATGCCGCGAGATGCTTCAACTATGGAACCCGCGGATGTCTCTACCTTGGATGGGGCTGGAGCCGCTGTACAGGCACCGGCTTCTGAGGGTGTATTCAGGCCTTCGGACTTGCATATTAAACCAATGCCACCTTCTTTACTTAGGACTAAATCTTGATCCATGCCTAAAAAACTGACGCCCAGGCCACATGCTCAGGCCTCTATGCCTAAAAAAACAAATGATAAGAAGTGCTGAAGATCTAATAACTCTAATCAGGGGTAGCCAACCCCCACTTCTAAGAGGCCTAGGACTGAAGTTGATTATGAATCTTCTGATCAGGATTCTGTTTTTTCTGATGCTTCTGATGATCTGGATTTGCCCTTATCAACTTATGAAGATTCTGATGCAGAGGACTCCATTCCCTCTGCTTTCCCTCCTGAGGACTTTTCTTTTGGGGAAACCTTACATACTCTAAGGGAGCATTTCCACTGGGAAAGCCAGGATTTTTCAGATTCAAAAAATAGGCTTGGGGATTTCCTTCTCCTACCTCAGCATGGGCCTTCAGCTATTCCTCCTGTACTAGACATTGTTGCTGATGCTTTTTCGGAATCTAGTTTGGCCCCTGATTCCCTGCCTCCTACTCCCAGAAAACCTGACAGATACTACAGGGTCCCTGAGTCACATAAGTTCCTTTTTAAAAATCTTATTGCAGATGTTCTTCGTCTTTCACTGTTGCAGTCATTACATTTGGGTAATCTGCTGGCAGGTTGCTATCAGTTGGCCTGATTAACAAAGTCTTGGGTCCTGCGTCAGTTGCTGTCCCTTCTTCCATGACGTCAGGTGTATAAAACATGCAGCCAACACCATTACATCAGTCTTTCTTGCCGCGCAGTGCCCGAAGCAGAAGCAGTTTGCAAGTGCCGGTTGGCTGACTCCTGAAATTTTCATTTTCGAGTTTCAGAACTGAAGTCTTCTACTAAAAGCTAAGTACCCCATTGGGGAAACTTTTTCTTGCTCCTTACCGATGTCAGTAAAAGTTAATAACTGTATTACTTGTGGGAAGCAAATACCTCATAAGGATTTTCATTTGTACTGTATTCCTTGCCTAGGCCCTGACCACAACGTGCCTTGCTGTCAGTTTTGTGCTAAATTTAATCAACACACTATTAAACGTCTGTATATTTTTTGCCTGTAAATATTTTGGCTCGAGATTTAACTATCCAGAAATGTTGTTGGTTAGCAATCCGACTACCAGAATACCTAAAAAGCACAAAGAAAAAGATAATAGACCGTCGAGGTCCAAAACCAACGACGAAGCTTCTCCTAAGCCAGTCGCCGGTTCGCCGGTACTCAGTGAGGCGCTTTTGCAGCCCCTGATAAACGCTACTTTTGATTCGCAGGCCTCTACTGAGACCCATTCGGAGTCCGGTATGCCTTGAAATACTTTATGTATTGACCCCGCGGATGTCTCTACCTTAGATGGGTCCGGAGCCGCTGAGCAGGCACCGGCTTCTGAGGGTGTTTTCAGGCCCAAAGATCTGCATATTAAACCAATGCCATCTTGAAAACTAAGGCCAAAAACTACTACTGTTTCTAAAAAAATGATGCTTGGGCCATGTGTACAGGCCCCAATGCCTAAAAATCAAATGATGAAAATGGCTGAGGACTTAATTACCTTAATCAGGTGTACCCATCCCCCTCCTGCTAAGAGGCCTAGGCAAGGCACTGACTACGAATCTTCAGATCAGGTTTCTATTTCTTCTGGTTCTTCTTCTGATCAGGAATTATCTATTCCCACTTTTGAGGACTCTGATGCAGAAGATTCCATCCCTTCTGCTTCTCCTCCTGAGGATTTTTCTTTTGGAGACACTTTGCATACCTTAAGGGAACACTTTCACTGGGAGAGTCAGGATTTCTCAGAATCTAAAAAGAGACTTGGGGATTTTCTTCTTCTTCCTCAGCATAGGCCTTTGGCTATACCCTCCTGTTCTAGACATTGTTGATGATGTTTTCTCAGAATCCAGTATGACTCCTGATTCCCTGCCTCTGGCTCCTAGTAAGCCAGACAGATACTACAGGGTTCCTGACTCCCACAAATTCCTTTTTAAAAACCCTACTGCTGTCCCTGAAACCATTTCTCAGGGTCCCAAGGGCATTAAGGCCTCTACTGCTAAAAATCCTACCCCTTCTGATAGAGATTCCAGGACGTTGGATAGATGGGGTAAGAAGGTTTACACGTCTGCAACCTTGGCAATCAGGGCTTTAAACTGTCAATTTCATATGCTTAAATATCAACAGCATGTTATGGGTTTACTTAAATAGAAAACGTTGATTTCTGACTGTGTAGAAAATAGAGTTGCAGGATTTATTTTGTTCAGCTGAACAAGTTGGAAAACATACTTTGCAATGTGGTTTTGATTCCTTGGAGGCCTCTTGCAGGGCTGCTGTAACTGGATCTGTGATGAGAAGGCATGCTCAAGGAGCAAAGTCTGCCTGATCATGTTAAAGCAAAATTGTTGGATGCTCCTTTACAACAGGACAGTCTATTTGGTAATAAGGCTGAAGAAGTTTTGAAAAAAATGGAAGATAAAGTTAGATCTATGCAAACTGTGAAAGATTTCCTACAAGTGCAGCCACCCAGGTTTAGTAGGCACTGGCCTACTAAGAACTGGTCCTTTCCAGTACCCACTAGAGCTGCTCAGGTCAAACCCAGATATTCCAAAGGCTCCAGGTTTCAGTCGCAAGGAACTTTTAGAACAAAGCAATGGGGTGCCTCCACCTCCAAATCTGGAAGCAACAAGACACCTTCCTATGGTAAACAGTCTCAATGACTTTCCACTGCAGTCACTAAGCACTTATCTTTTGGCTGCTCCTTTGGGGGGAAAACTGACACTTCATGCACAAAACTGGCAACTGATTTCCCAGGACAAATGGGTTTTAAATATAGTATCCCACGGATACAGATTTCATTTCCACATGTTGCCATTCCCAAACGGATGGCCAGACCTGCCTCCAAATCAGTGGGCAGAGGCCCAGAAACAAGTTATGTCCCTCATGAATATGGGAGCTATTCAACCAGTACCAGAAAAGGAAAAGGGACAAGGTTTTTATTCAAGACTTTTCCTGGTACCCAGAAAAGACAAATCATGGCGTCCAATTCTGGACTTATACATTCTAAATACATTTCTGGACATTCCAAAATTCAAGATGCTGACTCTTCAGCAGTTACTACCTATGCTAGGCAAGGATGCCTGGTTGGTACCTCGAGACTTAAAAGAGGCTTACCTGCATATCCTAATCAGGGAATCTTGCAGAAGATACCTCTGCTTCAAAGCAGGCTATTTGCATTACCAGTTCTCTGCACTGCCCTTTGGCTTATCTACTGTGCCCAGGGCCTTCACAAAGTGCCTGGCACCAGTAATTTCATTTTGCAGACAAAGAAATATTCAAATTTGTCCATACCTAGACGAATGTCTAATTCAGGCAGAAAGCAAGGACACTCTTCTAAAACATTTGGCGTTTGTAAAAAGGCTTCTAACTTGTCTAGGGTACACCATAAACGAAAATAAATCACAACTGGTACCCTCTCAAATAATTACATTCCTGGGTGCAAGCTTGAATACAACTGCCCAGATGACTTACCTTATGCCAGAAAAAACAATTCAATTGATGACTTACTTCAAGCAGGTAGCCACAAAAACCCAGCTATCTGCAAGACAAATTCTGCAGGCCTTGGGGTTCATGGCCTCCTGCATTCTTCTAATTCCATATGCAAGACTGCATATGAGGAAACTTCAATGGTACCTAAAAAGCTTATGGAGACAGCATTGCCACAGCCTGGAAACAATGATTCCTGTCATTCCTTGCCTGCAACTAGAGTTCCTATGGTGGGCAGAGGCCTGCCACCAAAACAAGGGACTGTCATTCACATTACCCCCCTGCCGCCCAAACGTTGACTACAGATGCATCAGACTATGCTTGGGGGGGGGGGGATGCATCTGGCAGGGAGATGCATTCAGGGCCAATGGAGCCCAAATCAAATGCACCTACATATCAATCAGAAAGAGATGCTAGCTGTACAGAATGCTCTGACAGCCTTCAAGGATTATCTTCATCCAGAACGACTAATGATAAAGACAGACAACACCAGTCATGTGGTTACATAAACAAGCTGGGGGGTACACATTCCTACCCACTATGCAGACTAGCCATGGCATTGTGGAACACGGCCTTGACTTATGAAATACATCTACAAGCTCAATTTCTGCCAGGAAAGCAAAATACTCTGGCAGACAAACTAAGCAGAAATCTTATGGACCCACACAAATGGAAACTGGATCCAGAAATCTTCAGCATGTTGACAAACAAATGGGGGAGCCCAGACATAGATCTTTTTGCCTCACCCCAAAACTATCAGTTGGACAAAGTTTGCACAAGAATTCATCACAAAAAAGCTTGGAAAGTGGATGCTCTGTCCTTCAGCTTGAAAAACCTATCAGTCTATGCCTTTCCCCCTCTGCCTCTGCTCTCCAAGGTCTTACTAAAAGTCAGACAAGAAAAAACAAAAATTATTCTGATTGCTCCAGACTGGCCTTACCAACACTGGTACCAGCTCCTACGCAATATGTCGCACCTTCCTCCGCGGTACCTGCCTCAGACGCCTCACCTACTGTCTCAGCAGAACTATCAAATTCTGCGCACTCAGCTCCAAACTTTAAATCTTGCAGCATGGCTAATAAACTAATCTCACCAGTTACATCTCTCAGCAAACCCTTGATGGATGTCATTTTGGAGGCTAGAAGGCCTAGTACTAGAAAGTCTTATGCTGACAAATGGAAAGGATTCTGTGCCTGGAACCAAGCACAAGGAATAAGCACAGCAATACCCAATGTTCCTCAGATTCTGCAATACTTAACTGAGATGCTTCACAAGGGCCTTTTTCTTCCATAAAAATCCATGCCTCTGCCATTTCAGCTCATTACAACACAGAGCCTCCCCTCTTTTCTCATCCTCTCCTAAAGCAGTATCTCAGAGGGGCAAAAAATGTAAGATCTCCCAGGAGAGCGCCAACTCCTGCATGGGACCTCAATTTTGTTTTGGAAAAGCTCACTCTACCTCCTTTTGAGCCAGCTGCTACTGCAAACCTAAAATTTCTTTCTTGGAAAACAGCTTTTCTTTTAGCATTCACTTCAGCTAGAAGGATTTCAGAACTACAGGCTCTTATGGCAGTGGAGCCTTTCATTATTTTTTACCTTGACAGGGTGGCTCTCAGAACCAATCCATCCTTTATGCCTAAAGTGGCATCTAGTGTGGCCCTTAATCAGACCATTCATCTGCCAACTTTCTTCCCAAATCCACAGAACAAGGGTGAGCGGATTCTGCATTCAATGGATGTACACAGACAACTAAGATTCTGCGTAAACAGGACAAAATCTTTAAGAAAATCTGAACAATTACTGGTGGCATTTGCTGCAGGGGCAGAGGGAAAGGCTATTTCAAAGTAGACTATTTCCAAATGGATAAGCCATTGTATTCGTTTCTGCTATATGCACCATGGTAAACCTGTCCCCAAGGGGATCAAATCTCATTCTACCAGGGCTGCATCTACTTCTGCAGCCTTTCTCAGAGGGCTTCCTACCAGAGACATTCTAGAAGCTGCCACCTGTTGCTCAGTTCATACGTTCACCAAACATTACCATTTACGTCTCTTCTCTAAATCCAGAGCAGGCTTTGCCACTACTGTCCTGCAGGGCCTTATAGCTGCTCCTACTGCTGTATAAATCCATCCTCCCAACCATAGCTTTGGGATTCTACCCAAATGTAATGACTGCAACAGTGAAATACGAAGAACATAGTACAGTTGTGTACACTTACCATAAATGTAGAGGTTCGAGTGTATTCACTGTTGCAGTCCTGGTTACCTGTGTTTTCTCTAGCTATACCTCTCATTTCTGTTACTATCTTTAAAAGCCTTTTTGGTGTATTTGCTTTTGTTTGGAGATATATGTTTTGTGTTTTTTATTTTATACATGCGTGTGTATATATATATATATATATATATATATATATATATATATATATATATATATATATTTTTTTTTTTTTTTTTTGCTTCCCATCTGGGGCAAGAAAAACTGATGTAATGGCATCGGCTGCATGTTTTATACTCTTGACGACCTGACGTCATGGAAGAAGGGACAGCAACTGGCCTTGGGACCCAAGACTTTGTTAATCAGGCCGACTGAGGGCAACCTGCCAGCAGATTAACCAAATGTAATGACTGCAACAGTGAATGCACTTGAAAATCTACATTTATGGTAAGTGTACACAACTGTACTATCCAGAGACTATTTCACAGGGGCCCAACGGCATTAAGGCTTCTACTGCTAAAAATCCTACCCCTCCTGATAGAGACTCCAGGGCGCTGGGTAGATGGAGTAAGAAGGTTTATACTTCTGCAACCTTGGTCATTAGAGCTTTAAACTGCCAGTTTCATATGTTAAAGTATCAGCAACATGTTATTGGACTGCTTAAACAGAAAATGATGTTGATTCCTGACTGTTTGGAAAATAAAAAATTACAGGATTTAATGCATTCTGCTGAATAAGTTGGAAAACATACTTCGCAGTGTGGTTTTTGATTCATTAGAGGCCTCTTGCAGGGCTGCTGTTACTGGGTCTGTGCTCAGAAGGCATGCTTGGCTTAAGGAGCAATCTTTGCCTGATCATATGAAAGCTAAATTGTTGGATGCTCCTTTAAATCAGTACCGCCTGTTTGGCAACAAGGCTGAGGAAGTTCTTGAAAAGATGGAGGATAAAGCTAAATCTATGCAAACTGATAAATATTTTTTACAGGTTCAGCCTCCTAGATTTAGTGGGCACTGGCCCTCTAGGAATTGGTTCTTTCCAGCCCCTTCCAGGTCTTCTCAAGCCAAACCCAGACACAGCAAAAACCCCAGCTTTCAGTCCCAGGGGACACACAGAACTAGGCAGTGGGGGGCCACCACTTCCAGATCTGGGAATGATAAGACTCCCCTCTATGGTAAACTGTCTCAATGACTTCCTTTTAAAATTTCCAAGCACTTATCAACTGACTGCCCCTTTGGGGGGAAAGATTGCTCTTCATGCAAAGAATTGGGAACTCATTACCCAGGACAAATGGGTTTTAAATATAGTGTCCCAGGGATACAGATTTCACTTCCACACGTTGCCAACCCCAAGTGGGTGGCTGGACCTAACCCCAAATCAGTGGGCAGAGGCCCAAAAACAAGTACTTTCTCTCTTAAGCATGGGGGCTATTCAACTGGTACTAGAAGAGGAAAAAATACAAGGTTTCTACTCGAGACTTTTCCTGGTACCCAGAAAAGACAATTCATGGCATCCTATCTTGGACCTGTCTACTCTAAACACCTTTTTGGAGATTCCAAAATTCAAGATGCTGACTCTTCACCAATTACTTCCTATGCTAGGCAAAGATACCTGGGTGGCAACACTAGATTTAAAAGAAGCATACCTGCACTTCCCAATCAGGGAATCTTGCAGGCGATACCTACGCTTCAAAGCAGGCTACACGCACTATCAGTTCTCTGCACTGCTCTTTGGCTTATCTACTGCGCCCAGGATATTCACAAGGTGCCTAGCTCCAGTTATTGCATTTTGCATTCAAAGAAATATTCAAATATACCCATACCTGGATGATTGTCTAATTCAGGCAGAAGGCCAGGACATACTTTTGAATCATCTGGCCTTTGTACGAAGGGTTCTAACTTGTCTGGGGTACACCATAAATGAAAAGAAATCACACCTGGTACCCTGTCAACAAATTATATTCCTGGGAGCAAGCTTGAATACAACTTCAAGATGGCTTACCTCACGCCAGATAAACAAATTCATTTGACAACCTACTTCAGACATGTGGCCACAAAAACCCTGTTATCTGCAAGACAAATACTGCAAGCCTTGGGGTTCATGGCCTCCTGCATTCTTCTAATTCCATATGCAAGACTGCATATGAGGAAACTACAGTGGTATCTAAAAAGCCTATGGTGTCAACATTCTCAAGACCTAGAAACAATGATTCCTATAATACCTTGCATACGCCTAGAGTTCCTTTGGTGGGCAGAGGCCTGCCACCAAAGCAAGGGACTATCTTTCTCACCCACCCCCTGCCACCCAAACCCTAACAACAGACGCACAGACTATGCATGGGGAGGGCTCACCTGGCAGGCAAATGCATTCAGGGCAATTGGAACCCAAGTCAAATGCACCTGCATATCAATCAAAAAGAAATGTTAGCTGTGCAAAATGCTCTGACAGCCTTCAAGGATCGCATTCTTCCAGGACAACTAATGGTAAAGACGGACAACACCACTGTTATGTGGTACATAAACAAGCAGGGGGGTACACAGTCTTACCCCCTCTGCAGACTAGCCATGGCATTGTGGAACACAGCCTTTAGCTACCAAGTGCACCTACAAGCTCAATTCCTGCCTGGAAAATTAAATACACTGGTAGACGGACTAAGCAGAAACCTCATGAACCCACATGTGTGGAAACTGGAACCAAGTATTTTCAACATGTTGACAAGCAAATGGGGGGAGCCCAGATATAGACCTGTTTGTCTCTCCCGAGAACTACCAATTGGACAAATTTTGCACAAAGACTCCCCACAAACAAGGCTGGAAAGTGGACGCTGTGTCCATCTGGAAAAACCTATCAGTCTATGCCTTCCCCCTCTACCTCTGCTCTCCAAAGTACTACTAAAACTCAAATGGGACAAACCAAGGATGATTTTGATTGCTCCAGACTGGCCTTGCCAACACTGGTACCCCCTCCTGCGCAGTGTGTCACAGTTATCTCCATGGCACCTGCCTCAGACTCCTTCCCTGCTGTCTCAGCAGGAAAACCAGATTCTGCACTCTCAGCTTCTAACACTGAACCTTGCAGCCTGGCTAATTACTTAATCTGTCCTTTACCATCCCTCAGCAAACCTGTGATGGATATCATTTTAGAGGCAAGGAGGCCTAGTACTAGAAAATCTTATGCTGAAAAATGTAAAGGTTTCTGTGCCTGGTATCAATCTCAAGGGATGAGCACAGCAGCGCCCAGTTTACCTCAGATTTTACAATACTTAACTGAGATGCTTCTCAAGGGCCTGTCTTTTTCCTCCATTAAAATCCAAGCCTCAGCCATTTCAGCTCATTATAACACAGAACCTCCCCTCTTCTCTCATCCACTGCTCAAGCAGTTCCTCAGAGGGGCCAAAAATCTGAGACCACACAGGAGAGCTCCAACCCCAGCCTGGGACCTTAACTTTGTCTTGGAGAAACTCACTGTACCTCCTTTCGAGCCAGCTGCTATTGCAGACTTAAAATTTCTTTCTTGGAAAACAGTTTTCCTTTTAGCAATCACTTCAGCTAGAAGGGTATCTGAATTACAGGCCCTTATGGCAGTGGAGCCTTTCATCATCTTTCATGCGGACAGGGTGTCCCTCAGAACCAATCCATCCTTCATGCCCAAGGTGGTATCCATTGTGGATCTTAATCAGTCCATTCATTTGCCAACCTTCTTTCCCAATCCACAGAATAAAGGGGAACGGATACTGCATTCTTTAGCTGTGCACAGACAACTTAGATTCTACTTGGACAGGACTAAACCTCAAAGGAAATCTGAGCAACTGCTAGTGGCATTTGCTGCAGGTGCAGAGGGGAAGGCTATTTCAAAGCAAACCATTTCTAAATAGATAAGCCATTGCATTAATTTCTGCTATAAGCACCATGGAAAACCTATCCCCCTGGGGATCAGACCTCACTCCACCAGGGCTGCATCTACCTCCACAGCCTTTCTCAGAGGCGTCCCTACCAGGAACATCCTAGAAGCTGCTACCTGGAGTTCTGTACATACTTTCACCAAGCATTATCATTTGCCAATTTTCTCTAAATCCAGAGCTGGCTTTGCCACTGCAGTCTTGTAGGGCCTTATAGCTGGCCCTAATGCTATCTAAATTCCTCCTCCCAACCATAGTTTTGGAAATCTACCCAAATGTAATGACTGCAACAGTGAAACACAAAGAACATAGTACAGTTATGTACACTTACCACAAATGTAGATATTTGAGTGAATTCACTGCTGCAGTCCTGGTTACCCTCACTCCAGCCCCCTAACTTCTTTTGGCTGTACCTCTACATTCCTTTACAACGCTTAAAAGCCTTTTTGGTGTATTTGCCTATGTTCATCGTGTTTCACTGTTGCAGTCATTACAATTGGGTTATCCTGCTGGCAGGCTACCCGCAGTTGGCCCGAGTTCCAACGTCTAGGTCCGGCGTCAGTTGCTTTCGCCTCCTCCCTGACGTCAGTGCGCCAGGGGTATAAAAGATGCAGCCGATGCCATTTTCTTCAGTCTTTCTTGCCGCGCGGTACCAAAGCAAAAGCAGTTCGCAAATGGCGGTCGGCCAACTCCTGAGATTTTCAAATTCGAATTTCAGATCCGAAGTCTTCATTAAAGCTAAGTACCCCATTGGAGAAACTTTTTTCTTGCTCCAGACCGATGTCAGAAAAAGTTAATAGTTGTATTTCTTGTGGAAAGCAAATACCTCATAAGGATTTTCATTCTTACTGTATTCCTTGCCTAGGCCCTGACCACAACGTTGCTAGTTGTCGGTTTTGTGCTAGATTTAACCAACGCACTGTTAAGCATCGGTACGATTTTGCATTTCATTACTTTGGCAGAAGATTCAATTATATAATGCCATCGGAACAGCCGACTACCGGAGTTTATAAAAAGCGCAAAGAAAAAAGACAGGCATCCGAGGTCCAAAACCGACGACGAAGCCTCTGTTAGGCCTGTCGCCGGGTCTCAGTGAGCCGCTTTCGCAGCCCCTGACGCCAGCTACCTCAGAGCCACAGGCCGCTTCCGACTCCTACGTGGAGCCGACTAGGCTGCTGGAAACTCAAGGTATTGGACACTCGGAAATTAATCCCTCAGATGGGTCTGGAGCCGCTGAGCAGGCATCGGCTTCTGAGGGTGTTTTCAGGCCTACACAGTTATATGTAAAGCCATCTTCAGCTACAAAGGCAAAGACTAAAGCAGCTCTAAAGACAAAGAAACAAGTACAGCATTCTCCTGGACAAGCCTCCATGCCTAAAAAACAGATGCTTAAAATGGCCGAAGACCTAATTACTTTGATCAGAGGTTCCCATCCCCCTCTTGATAAGAGGCCTAGGCAAGAGATAGAATATGAATCTTCATATCAGGTTTCCATTTCTTCTGATTCCTCTTCTGAACAGGAATATTCCCTTCTTCCCTATGAGGATTCTGATGCTGAAGAATCTATCCCTTCTGCCTCACCTCCTGAGGATTATTCTTTTGGGGAGACCCTGCATACTATGAGGGAGCATTTCCACTGGGAGAGCCAAGAATTACTCAGAATCCAAGAAAATGCTCAGAGACTTCCTTTTATTACCCCAGCACAGGCCCCTTGCTATTCCTCCTGTTTTAGACATTGTAGATGATGTATTTTCAGAGTCCGGTCTGTCTCCTGACTCTACCACCAGCTCATGTTAAGCCAGACAGTTACTACAGGGTTCCTGATTCTCATAAATTTCTTTACAAAAACCCTGCTGCTGACCCAGAAACTATTTCTCAGGGTCCCAAGGGGGTCAAGGCTTCCACTGCAAAAAAAACCCTATCCCCTCCGATAGGGATTCAAGGGCCCTGGACAGATGGGGGAAAAAGATTTATACTTCTGCTACCTTGGCTGTAAGAGTTTTAAATTGTCAGTTTCATATGCTTAAATATCAGCAATATTTTATGTATTAAACAGAAAATGTTGACAAACTCAGAGTGTGCAGAAAACAAAGAAATGCAGGATTTATTGCATGCAGCTGAACAAGTGGAAAAACATACTTTGCAATGTGGTTTTGATTCTCTAGAGGCCTCCTGCAGGGCCGCAGTTACAGGTTCTGTCATTAGGAGGCATGCTTGGTTAAAAGAACAGAATCTGCCCGATCATGTTAAAGCAAAGCTATTAGATGCTCCATTACAACATGATACCTTGTTTGGTGTTAAAGCAGAAGATTTGTTGAAGAAAATGGAGGACAAAGCTAAATCTAGGTAAACAGTGAAGGATTTCTTAAAGGTACAGCCTCCCAGATTTAGCAGGAACTAGCCTACAAAGAATTGGTCCTTTCCAGTGTCAGATAGGCCACAAAGAGGCAGACACAGACGCCCCAGAGGCAGATCACAGCACTAAGGCTCATACAGGCCTAAACAATGGGGTGCTTCTACCTCCAAATGCAGTGAGGAAAAATCACAGCCATGCAGGAAACGGTCTCAATGACTTCCCCTGCCAAGTACCAAGCACTTATCTTCTGGCAGCTCCTTTGGGGGGAAAACTAGCACTTTTTTCACAAAATTGGCACATGATCACCCAGGACAAATGGGTCTTAAATATCGTATCTCAAGGTTACAGGTTCCACTTTCACACCCTGCCAATGCCAAATGGTATGCCAGACCTGCCACTCAATCAATGGGCAGAGGCACAAAAACAAATTTCATCACTCATGGACATGAGAGCCATTCAGCAAGTACCTCAGCAAGAGCAGGGACAAGGATTTTACTCAAGGCAATTCTTGGTACCCAGAAAGGACAAAGCATGGAGACCAATGCTGGACCTGTCTATCCTAAACAAATTCCTAGATATTCCAAAATTCAAAATGGTAACTCTGCAGCAGCTTCTGCCCATGCTGGGCAAGAAGGCTTGGCTTGTGACTTTAGACCTAAAAGAGGCATACCTGCATGTCCCAATCAGACAATCATGCAGAATATACCTCAGATTTATAGCTGGCTCAATGCACTACCAATTCTCTGCACTGCCCTTTGGCTTATCTACTGCGCCCAGGGTCTTCACAAAATGCCTGGCACCAGTAATTGCATTTTGCAGACAAAGAGGAATACAAATATATCCTTACTTGGACGATTGCCTTATTTAAGCAGAGAACAAGGAAATCCTACTACAGCATCTGGCATTTGTAAAAAGATTACTAACAGGTCTAGGGTACACAGTAAACAAAACGAAATCAAAGCTCGTACCCTCTCAAGAGATAATATTCCTGGGTGCAAGCTTAAATACAACTGCCCAGATGGCTTATCTCACGCCAGACAAACAAAGGCAACTGACTAGTTATTTCAAAATGTTGGCAATAAAGACCCAGTTATCTGCAAGAAAAATTCTGCAGGCTTTGGGCTTCATGGCATCCTGCATACTGCTAATTCCATATGCAAGACAACATATGAGGAAACTTCAATGGTATCTGAAAAGTGTTTGGACTCAACATTGCCACAGCCTGGAAACAATAATTACCCTCATTCCCTGCCTGCAACATGAGTTTCGATGGTGGGCAAAAGCCTGTCACCTCAACACGGGACAGCCATTCACCTTACCCACAGTCAGGCTGACATTGACAACAGATGCATCAGATTATGCCTGGGGGGCCCATATGGCAGGAAAATGTATTCAGGGCACATGGTTCGCAAGTCAAATGCATCTACATATCAATCAAAAAGAGATGCTAGCTGTTCAGAATGCCCTGTCAGCCTTCAAGGATCAATTTCATCCAGGACAACTACTGATAAAGACGGACAATACTACAGTCATGTGGTACATAAACAGGCAGGGAGGGCACGCATTCCTACCCCCTCTGCAGACTAGCCATGAACTTGCGGGACACAGCACTGACTTACCAGGTACATCTGCAAGCACAGTTCCTGCCAGGAAGGATAAATACTCTGCCAGACGAACTAAGCAGAAACCTAATGGATCCCCAGGAGTGGATATTGGATCCACAAGTCTTCACCATGATAACAAGGAACTGGGGATGCCGGACATAGACCTATTTGCCTCTCCTCACAACTGCCAACTACAGAGAATTCTACACAAGGACATATCACAAGCTAGTATGGAAAGTGGATGCTCTATCTTTCAGCTGGAAAAATCTAACAGTATATGCCTTTCCTCCTCTGCCTCTCCTCCCCAAGGTACTCCTCAAGGTCACACAAGAGAAGCCAAAAATGATACTGATTGCCCCAGACTGGCCCCGCCAGGACTGGTACCCAGTCCTAAAGAGCTTGTGTCAATACCCAGCTTGGACATTACCTCAAATTCCTCACTTATTGACCCAACAAGACAGTCAAATACAGCACAGCCATCTCAGGACCGTAAACCTGGCAGCATGTCAGATAATGTAGCCATTCAAGACACACCTCTCTCTAAAGCAGTGATGGATGTTATTTTGGAGGCCAGGAGGCCTAGCACCAGAAAATCTTATGCAGAAAAATGGAAGAGATTCTGTGCTTGGAACCAGGCACTAGGTATGGACACGACTGTTCCAAATATTCCTCAAATTTTGCAATACTTAACTGAGATGCTGGATAAAGGCCTTTCCTTTTCATCAATTAAAATTCATGCCTCTGCCATTTCAGCTCATTACAGTACAGAACCACCTATTTTTTCTCATCCATTGCTAAGGCAGTACCTCAGAAGGGCCAAAAACGTAAGACCTCCAAGGAGAGCACCAATACCTGCTTGGGACCTCAACTATGTCTTGGAAAAACTCACACTGCCTCCGTTTGAGCCAGCCTCTGCAGCTGATATAAAATTCTTAACATGGAAAACAGCTCTGCTCCTAGCAATAACCTCCGCTAGATGAGTCTCAGAGTTACAGGCACTCATGGCTGTGGAACCTTTTATTATTTTCCATCCTGACAGGGTTTCTCTAAGGACAAACTCTACATTTATGACTAAGGTAGTGTCCAGTGTGGCCCTTAACCAAACAATTAATTTGCCTACCTTTTACCCAAACCCACAATATAAGGGTGAGCGACTTCTGCATTCATTGGACATTCACAGGCAGCTATGCTTCTACTTGGACAGAAACAAAGCTTTCAGAAAGACCTGAACAACTTCCAGTGGCATATGCTTTAGAATCACAAGGAAAGCCCATCTCAAAGCAGACTATTTCAAAGTGGATAGGCCACTGCATTAGTTTCTGCTATTCACACCATGGCAAATCAGTACCTAAGGGCATTAGGCCACATTCAACCAGAGCAGCAGCCACTTCAGCAGCCTTCCTCAGAGGAGTACGTACCAAAGACATCTTAGAGGCTGCAACTTGGAGTTCAGTGCATACTTTTACAAAGCACCATCACTTACCTCTCTACTCTAAATCCAGGGCAGGCTTTGCCACTGCAGTTCTGCAGGGCCTGATAGCCTCTCCTAATCCTATTTAGCCAGCCTCCCAACCTTAGCTTTGGGATTCAACCCAATTGTAATGACTTCTTCAGTGAAACACGATGAACATAGTACAGTTGTGTACCTACCATAAATGTAGCTGTTCAAGTGTATTCACTGTTGCAATCCAGGTTACCCTCTCACCATCCCCCTTTTCCTTGCTGGGACTTATCTGTACTTCTCTATTCTATACAACCTATGTGGTGTATTTGCTTGTAGATGAAGGAAAAGTTGTTTTTTTGTGTTTGCATGCTTATTGGCGTAATTTAGCCTACCTTTCTAGGGGCACCTAACATCTGGGGCAAGAAAAACTGAAGGAAATGGCATCGCCTGCATGTTTTATACCCCTGGCGCACTGACGTCAGGGAGGAGGCGACAGCAACCGATGCCGGACCTAGACTTTGGAACTCGGGCGACTGCGGGTAGCCTGCCAGCAGGATAACCCAATTGAAATGACTGCAACAGTGAATACACTCGAACATCTACATTTATGGTAGGTACACAACTGTACTTTTTGTTGAAGGTATATCTTTGTGCTTTTATATTTAATTGCTTCCCGTTAGGGGGGCATCTGACATCTGGCGCAAGAAAAACTGATGTAATGGTGTCGTCTGCATGTTTTATACCCCTGACGACCTGATGTCATCGAAGAAGGGACAGCAACCGACGCAGGACCCAAGACTTTGTTAATCAGGCCGACTGAGGGCTACTGCAAGCAGATAACCCAAATGTAATGACTGCAACAGTGAATAAAGTCGAACATCTACATGTATGGTGAGTGTACACAACTGTACTTTCTGGCAGGTCTAATCCCAGAAACTGGCATCTTGAGCTTCCCAGTCATGGGTACTCAATCAGGGTCCCTCCCCCATACCAAAAGAGTCTGTCAGCCCTGTTTAGGAGAATGTCTTTAAAGTCCTCCTTCACCAGGGCTCAGACTCCCAAGGCAGGAACGTCAGGCAGATGTCTTCTTCATGTCTGGTGGGAAATTGAGCTACAGGTGCAGCATTGCATTCTTAAGGAATATGGCTGGTACCAGCACTGAGTCCGGCACAAGCCTGTTTTTCATACTGATTACTACGCACAAATGCAGCTTGTTTACTAGTCTGTTATGAAGCGACTGAAAACCTGGAGGCCATTTTCTCTAACACAGCCAAGGGCACTGAGTCTTCACTTCTCCAGATCCCCCAGATGCCTTTGGAGAGACTTTGAGGTTCATGAGATACAACTTGCTTTGGCTTTGTGCTTCACTTTCTTCCACTGCAAAACACTTCTGTATCTGGAAGACCACTGGGTCATTCCTCCCATGGAGTCTTTTATGAGTGATGCTGTTTTGGAAGTCAAGAGATACCATAGCCTGCTTCACTAGCCCCAAGAAGTTAGATAAAAGCTAAATGGAGTTGAGTCCCTTACCAAGTTTAATCTTAATGACTCCTTTGTGATCTCTGGTTGAACATAGGCCTGTGAGATTTTGTTGCCTTTCCTCCATACAGAGTCAGAAGCTCTGGATAGTTGTGATAATGTGGTGTACAATCAGGGCTAAGAGACCTCAAGTTGCTTATCTATCCTTGTTGTTCTCACTGGTAGAACAGGCAGTTAAGATGTTTTGAAGGCCTAAGTGAGTCTGATCTCAAGGATGATCTCATTTAGATTTTCTCTTCAACTTCCAGTGTGGGCTTTCTTATAACCCACTCTGATTTCAACTTACAGCTGTTCTGATTAGGGTTCAGGCTTAGACGTGCCTATTCAGAATGCCATGGCGTGTTTGTCCTCACTCAAGCAAGGAGAAATGTGGGAATGGTATTCTTTATGACCATTTTTCTGGGACGTGTTCTTCACCCAGGCATTCAAGACCTGATTGACCAGTTAAAGTAGAAACGGGCCTTTACCTGCATGAAGGAATGTTATGATCTCCCGCCATCTTCACCTCTTTTTCTTCCAAACCATATAAATCCCAGAAGAGTAAGAAACCACCTTGCTGCCAGGTGAAGGTGTTTAAAACACAATATGCCCCCTACAGCACTGACCACGTATCCCAAGAGAACTGTTTCACAAGCTTGATATAAGTCCTGAATCTGGTTGATCCCTTTCACCTCAGTGTGTAGAACCATCTCCAGGGGCCACTGAGTTTTAGGTTTGGTCACTGTTGAGTCATATCACAGATTCCTCTCTAGCTCCAAGAGATCCTTGATGAAAGACATGTCTTTAGAAGCACATAAATGTAGAACTCCTCATACCACACGAATAAGAGACAGGAAATCCACCATCAGGACATAAGTTCTTTTATTACAAATGTTCTGGTACTTCAGCTTCTCGCCTTCTGCTGGAAAATTTTCAACTACATAATATGTCACTTTATATACCATTTAAGATCAGCAATAAATCAATTAAATTCTACTAATTATATCAATTACACCATTATGTGATTAACTACATTCACCATACTCAGTTCTTCTTAAACTGTAACCACTGTGAAAAAAGTAATGTTCAACCTATAAACATATAACCAGTGTCCCCATATAAAACAAAATCATTCATAATAACATTTAACATTCAAATACGGCTGCAATACCCACATATGAATACATCAATAAATAATATATATAAAATATATATATGTGTGTGTGTGTGTGTGTGTGTGTGTGTGTGTGTGTGCACTTTTTTCAGAAGATATGCTAATTCATTTTAAATATTACATGTTCAATATAATACACAATTCATTACATACTTTAAATATAAATTCATAACACCCTAGTACACATGTTCTTATAAACTCTATTTTAATTTTATTTAATAAACTTTATTACCTTGATTACATATAAAAGTATTACTAAACCATATTAAATACTAAGATTTTCTAAATTCATTCCTTGGTGATATAGTGTGTGATCGTTAATGATCATCCTACTTTCCAGTTAATTCAACTGATGTTTGAAATTACCACCTAAAGACATGGGGCGTGTAAGAATACTAAAAATCAAACTATCTTCCAACCCTTGATGTTTGAACAAAAAATGCATGGCCACTGGACTTTCAAGTTTTTTCCTTCTAACATCACTCAAATGCTCCGTAATACGCACCTTCACCTTCCTCGTGGTTTGACCAATATACCAAAAAATAGGGTCACAGTTGCACCCTGTAATATAAATCACACCACAACTGTCACAGTTATAATACTCACTAGCCTTGTATAGTTTACCTTTGATCTTAGTACCATCTAAATTTTTAACCCTATGACATACTGAGCGTCTACTGCAACCATATGATCCTACCCTTTTTCCCAAGGTATGAAAATGTCTAAAACTCACATCTTTTTTATTTAATAATTCTTTTAAATTACAATATCTACCATAGGAAACGGTTATGTGTTTTGGAAACAAACTTCCTATAGAGATGTCATGAATTACTATTTCCCAAGCTTGCCTCACTATATCTTCCAAAATAGGCGAAAAATTAGACTATCTGGTTACGAAAAACAGTCTTTCCTCCATTCCATCATGCTGCTCAATGTTTCCAAATTCTCTACAATAAGAATGACATTCATTTCCATCTCTTATTTCACCAATATTCAAAACTTTGTTTTTAGCTTTTAACAATATCTGTTCCTTATAACCTCTGTTCAATAACCTAATGAACGTCTCTTCTAAATTGTTTTCTTTTAAATTTGATTCCGAAGTATTGGTTACAATTCTCTTCACCATAAGGCAGTGAACTAATCAAATGTGAAGGACACACACCGGTTGCATGTAGGAAATTGTTAACTGCAGTAGGTTTCCTCTAAGACTTGCGCTGTACCATTTTTGTTTCATCAACATAAAAAGTAACATCCAAAAATGAAATACTGTCCCCACCAGTTTCCCAAGTAAATTTTTAACCATGTGAATTATTGTTTAAAATCCCCATAAAGTTCACAAAATCTGCCTGTTCACCTTTGCATATAAATAATAAATCATCAATGTACCTCTTATAATATACTACATTTCTCAAAAAATAATCCTGTCATAACATAAAACTGATTTTCAAATTCTCCCATATAAACTATGGCATATGAGGGGGCAAAAGCTGTCCCCATCGCAGTACCCCTAGTTTGCAGAAAGAATTTCTTTTTCCATGTAAAATAGTTGTGTGAAACAGTATTCAAGCAGGTTCAAAAGAAATGTTGAACGTGGTCCTTCACCTACATTTTTAGCCATTGCTTCCATACCCCATCTAATGTTTTTGTTAGAATATAATGCATTAACATCTACTGTTGCCCAAAAGAAATGGTCTTCCCATTTTAAATTAACCAAATCCTGACATACCTGTTGAGTATTCTTAATATGTGATGGAGTCATGGCTAACTGTTTCTTGAAATGAAAATCCAAAAATAAATTTACATTCGCAAGAAAAGAACCTACCCCAGAAATAATAGGTCTTCCTGGAGGTTTGGACGTGCTCTTATGAACTTTTGGAATTGCATACATAAAAGGATGCCTAGATGTCTTGACTATCAATTTTTGTACATCCCTATACTTCAGAAAAACAAGTCTTTCCCAACATTCCAAAGTGTCTTGTAACTCACTTTTAAATCTTTGCAATGGGTTATATTGCAACTCAGCATAATACCCTTCTTCTGAAATGATATTCAAAACCATTTCATCATATTGCCATGCATTCACGACAACCCAATTGCTCTCCTTATCAGCTATTTTATACACCACCTCGTTCAAATTAGCTTTGAGTTCTTGTAGAGCCATCTATTCCTCTTTAGTTAAATTATATGACTCAAAATTCCTAACAAAATGGGTATAAGCATTTTCTACTTTTTTACATAATAAATTTTCAAAAATGTTTACAGCTGGACTATTTCTGGGGGGCATAAAATTGCTATCTGACCTAAATCTAGGCATTTCTAAACAACCATAACTAGTAACAAAAGGTTCTGATATACCATCATTTCTTAAAATCCCATCCGAATCTTTTTTTATCCAAATTTATACATGCTTTATAGATTTCGTTATCATAAATACTGAGGTTTAACAATTCATCATCATCAGAAGATTCTATGTCTATTGCACCCCCCATCAGTAAGAAGTACATTTGTCTTTTGAAAAAATACTCTTAAGGTTCAATTTTCAGCAAAACATTTAACATCAGTAATCACATCTGCCAGAGGTAGAATCCTGGTGGGGGCAAATTTTTCACCTTTAAGCAATACATTGTTTGCACAGTCTGAAATCACATTCTCAGTCAGATTAATTATCTTCAAAGCATTCTCTTGTAATTCTGAAGTTTCAGAGGTCACAGTATGTTCAGAAAAATTTTTAAATTTAAATCTAAACACGCATCAGGATAGTGAAACATTTGATGTATTACAAGAGAATCATTTGAAGATCATTAATCTGACTGAGAATGTGATTTCAGACTGTGCAAACAATGTATTGCTTAAAGGTGCAAAATTTGTCCCCACCAGGATTCTATCTCTGGCAGATGTGATTATTGATGTTAAAAAGTTCTGCTGAAAACTGAACCTTAAGTATTTTTCAAAAGACAAATGTACTTCTTACTGATTGGGGGGGGGTGCAATAGACATAGAATCTTCTGATGAGGATGGATTGGTAAACCTCAGTATTTATAATAATGAAATCTATGAAGCATGTATAAATTTGGATGAAGACGATTCGGATGGGATTTTAAGAAATGATGATATATCAGAACCTTTTGTTACTGGTTATGGTTGTTTAGAAATGCCTAGATTTAGGTCAGATAGCAATTTTATGCCCGCAGAAATAGTCCAGCTATAAACATTTTTGAAAATTTACTATGTAAAAAAGTAGAAAATGCTTATGCCCATTTTGTTAGGAATTTTGAGTCATATAATTTAACTAAAGAGGAATGGATGGCTCTACAAGAACTCAAAGCTAATTTGAACGAGGTGGTTTATAAAATAGCTGATAAGGGGGCAATTGGGTTGTTATTAATGCATGACAATATGATGAAATGGTTTTGAATATCATTTCAGAAGAAGGGTATTATGTTGAGTTGCAATATAACCCATTGCAGAGATTTAAAAGTGAGTTACAAGATATTTTGGAACGAGGAGAAAGACTTAGTTTATTGAAGCATACGGATGTACAAAAATTGATAGTCAAGACACCTAGGCATCCTTTTATGTATGCAATTCCAAAAGTTCATAAGAGCATGTCTAATCCTCCAGGAAGACCTATTATTTTGGGGGTGGGTTCTTTTCTTGCGAATGTGAGTTTATTTTTAGATTTTCATTTCAAGCAACAGCCATGATTCCATGACATGTTAAGAATACTCAACAGTTATATCAGGATTTGGTTAATTTAAAATGGGAAGACAATTTATTTTGGGCAACAGTAGATGTTAGTGCATTATATTCTAACATCAACATTAGATGGGGTATGGAAGCAATGGCTAAAAATCTAGGTGAAGGACCACGTTCAACATTTCTTTTGCACCTGCTTGAATACTGTCTCACACACAGAATTTATTTTTCCATGTAAAATAGTTTTCTGCAAACTAGGGGCACTACGATGGGGGCAGCTTTTGCCCCCTCATATGCCATAGTTTATATGGGAGAATTTGAAAATCAGTTTGTTATGACAGGATTATTTTTTGAGAAATGCAATATATTATAAGAGGTGCTTTGATGATTTATTATGTATATGCAAAGGTAAACAGGCAGATTTTGTGAACTTTATGGGCACTTTAAACAATAATTCACATGGTTTAAAATTTACTTGGGAAACTGGTGGGGACAGTATTTCATTTTTGGATGTTACCTTTTATGTTGATGAAACAAAAATGGTACAGCACAAGCCTTATAGGAAACCTACTGCAGTTAACAATTTTCTGCATGCAACCAGTATGCATCCTTCACGTTTGATTAGTTCACTGCCTTATGGTGAATTTAAGAGAATTTTAACCAATACTTCGGAATCAAATTTAAAAGAAAAAAATGTAGAAGAGACATTCATTAGATTATTGAACAGAGGTTATAAGGAACAGATATTGTTAAAAGCTAAAAACAAAGTTTTGAATATTGGTGAAATAAGAGTTGGAAATGAATGTCATTCTTATTGTAGAGAATTTGGAAACATTGAGCCGCATGAAGGGATGGAGGAAAGACTGTTTTTCGTAACTAGATATTCTAATTTTTCACCTATTTTGGAAGATATAGTGAGGCAAGCTTGGGAAATAGTAATTCATGACATCTCTATAGGAAGTTTGTTTCCAAAACACATAACTGTTTCCTATGGTAGATATTGTAATTTAAAAGAATTATTAAATAAAAAAGCTGTGAGTTTTAGACATTTTCATACCTTGAGGAAAAGGGTAGGATCATATGGTTGCGGTAGATGCTCAGTATGTTATAGGGTTAAAAGTTTAGATGGTACTAAGATCAATCGTAAACTATATAAGGCTAGTGAGTATTATAATTGTGACAGTTGTGGTGTGATTTATATTATTGGGTGCAATTGTGACCATATTTCTTGGTATATTGGTCAAACCACGAGGAAGGTGGAGGTGCGTATTATGGAGCATTTGAGTGATGTTAGAAGGAAAAAACTTGAAAGTCCAGTGGCCATGCATTTTTTGTCTAAACATCAAGGGTTGGAAGATAGTTTGATTTTTAGTATTCTTGTACTTCCCATGTCTTTAAGTGGTAATTTCAAACATCAGTTGAATCAACTGGAAAGTAGGATGATCATTAACTATCACACACTATGTCCCCAAGGAATGAATTTAGAAAATAATCTTAGTTTTTAATATGGTTTAGTAATACTTTTATATATCAAAGTAATAAAGTTATTAAATAAAATTAAAATAGAGTCTATAAGAACGTGTACTAAGGTATTATGAATTTATATTTAAAGTATGTAATGAATTGTGTATTATATTGAAAATGTAATATTTGAAATGTTAGCATACCTTTTGACAAAAGTGCACATACATATATAAATATATATATTTTTTATATATTATTTATTGATGTATTCATATGTGGGTATTACAGCCGTATTTGAATGTTAAATGTTGTTATGAATGATTTTGTAGTATATGGGGACATTGGTTATATGTTTATAGGTTAAACGTTACTTTTTTCACAGTGGTTACAGTTTGTTAAGAAGAACCGAGTATGGTGAATGTAGTTAACCCACATAATGATGTAATTGATATAATTAGTAGAATTTAATTGATTTATTGCTGATCTTAAATGGTATATAAAGGGACGCATTTTGTAGTTGAAAATGTTCCAGCAGAAGGCGAGAAGCCGAGGTATCAGAACGTTTGTAATAAAAGAACTTATGTCCTGATGATTGATTTCCTGTCTCTTATTCATGTGGTATGAGAAAGACCTGTCTTTCTCAGCAGCACTCTTGAGTCAGGTCTGGACTCTACTTTCAAAGGATAGTGTAGAGGATATCCCATATTTGTACAGGGTTAAGGGATTTACTGCCACCTCTTCCTGTTTTTAGAAGGGATGGATAGTTTCTTTTTCCATTCTGGACCTTATTGATGCCATCCAGTACATCTAGTATTTGCAGTTTTTTTTGCTGATCATCAAAGAGGTCATGCTACTAGTGGTACTGCTGTAGGGTATCTGGGTGGTGTCACAAGTTATGATGGATACCTTTTGGCATGTCAGCATGTTATTTTCATACGAGTTTCCTCTGGTTTGCTGTGGCTAGAATCATTACCTGTTAAACCAAACAACAAAAAAACGTTACTATTTGATCTTTTTCATTTCCTGCAGTACTTGCCCAGATGTTGGCCAGTGGCTAAAGCTGTACAGAAAAATGACTTTGTATCCTTGTATAGATGAATAGCTTCTGGTGCACCCAGCTATGCACTCCATTCAGCTGTCCATGGAGTAACATTACCATGACTGTGAAGTACCTATGGGTAACTACAAACTTGGAGGAGTCTTCTTTTCGGAAGATTTCCTTCATAGGCAGAGTACTAGAAACTCATTTTTGCCTAGGCTTTGCTTCCTACATGATGATGCAGTGCAGAATCAAGGCTTAAATCTATATGGTCCTTCTAGTCTTAGTGGCTGCAAACTTTACAGTGTTGTTTACATGTATGTCGATACAGGTGTTACAGTAGATTGTGTGTTGGTATAGGTTGGAGAGCCACTGTGTGTTCACAGATCTTCTGAAGTTATTAGATCATTGTCACTGGTCATTAGAGTGGTGAACTGTTCCCAGAATCCTTTTAGCTGAGTCTTCCTGTCTATAAACCTATTGCAGGTTTTGATGAATGATGCTTCACTTGCGTCAATGATCACTATCTTATTTTCTGCACAGTTCAAGCAAAGTGATCTGTTATATTGAAGAGGGCTGCACATCCGCCAATTGAAGTTACAGGTTGTCCTCCTGGCATTAAAGACATTGGAGATGAAGCTGTTTCCAGTGACTTTCATTATCCAGTCAGACAGCCAATCAGTTGTGTGAAATATAAGCAAGTAAGGGTGCACATATTAATACTTCCTGTGCAGGGAAAAGTGATGCTTATCTTGCAATGGGCTGCAGACTGAGACAGTGACATCATTCCTTTTGTAGTTCATGTCCCAGAGGAGGTGAATAGCTGATGAAGTCATTGAACTGCTGCTGTAAGAATTTCCTTGTGCTGCATATTTGGAGACTGTTTCCAGTCCATGTCTTCCAGAAATGGAGCATTCTAAAGGACAGCCTTTTTGCCGCTCTGAAAGACACAGTCCTCTACATTTTACTTTTTCTGGCAGGCAAAGGAGAATGAGAGTGGGTGCATTCTTTATTCCATGGAATAGGAGATTCCTGCATTTCTTCCCTTTATTCCTACTGTGATTCCATATCTATTAAATTATCTCATCACAATTTTTCAGGAAACCAGAACTAAAATGTTTTTTTTCTTGCCAGCTGATAGTCGACAAGAGCATTGTATCAGACACCTGAACCCCTAGTGGGTGCAGTAAGCTGATTCAGTCCTGGCCACTATGAAAGATTGATCTAAGTCTTCCACTTGATGAACTTATTTCTTCAAGTGAAAAATGTTCACAGTCTAGACAGAATGGTACCCTGTACCACTATTTTTGTTAGCCTGCAGGTGACCCTAACCTGCCTGAGGCAAACTACTGGTTTGGGCTTCAATTATTCCACAGCCAAAGTGCGTTTGTCAGTTACTATTTCATGTCTTGAATCATGACCTTGTATACAGCTGGATTTTTCCACAGGCATTTCTTTAAAGTAACACTGCATCTCCATACTTGTTTGAAGAACCTTTCCCCTTGAAATCTGAACTTCATGACAGCCAGCCTTATCTGTTTGCTGTTTGAACCTGGGAAGTGCTGTTCCTACTGTCTATCATATCTGTCCACAAGATCTTGGAGCTTCATGCTGTCATGTGTAGGAAACCATATTTGATCTTTCTCAAGGATCAGGTGTCCCTAGAGACTAACACAGATGTCCATCCAAAAGTGGTTTCTGAATTGTCCCTGAACTAGTCCAGTTGTGTTGCTGTTTGCTTTCCTGAGGCAGATATCAAAGGGGAAAGAGACCATCGTGTTCTGGATGTGCACTACATCCTCATATTTTTATCTTATATGGGTGCATGAGTTAAGGAAAAATAAACAACTGCTCATCTTCTTTACTCCAGAGAAGAAAGGGGGACTCACAGTTGCCGGCAAACCCTGTTCAAGAGGATTTCCGTCTGCATTTTCTTTTGTCATCAGGTAACTAACTGCCTGATGATGATTTCTGTGGTCAAAGCATACTCCACAACTTAAGGGTTATCTTCATTGCTTGCTTTGAGACTCTCAGACTTATAGGCATCGGCATCATTGCTACTTGACCTTTGGAGCTTGCACTCCCCAACTGTTACTGTCTTGGCCAGAGCTCTTGGAGATGGGCTTCTTTTGAAATTAGTGTTTCAGGACTCCTCTTTCTGAACTTGGACCATGGACTGTGTCTTCACTCCTTCCATCATGGTGGTTACTCCCTAAGATTCCACCTAATCATATAACTAGTGAAGGAGGGCTCTCAGCATTAGATATAAGAGCATATAGTCTTACCTTTCCAGTTGATCTAAAAGAACTTTTTGAAAGGGCCACAGAAAACTTCTTACTGCAACCCCCATGCACACATTTCGCTGGTCCCCCTATGCAGCCTTTCCTGTTGGAGTTTATTCTAAGTCAGGTAAGTGTATACTTTTATATTAAGTTAGTGATGGATATGTAAAATCTTTATTGTTACTTTTAACTTTGCTGGAAGGTGTTCAGTAGTAGCTGGGAATGAATTAGTGGGCTGTGGGGTTAGACTGGCTTACATAGTTGACACGTGATATCCCTCAACACACACACACACACACACACACACACACACACACACACACACACACATATACATGGGAGCTTCAAAACAAAGCTGGCAAACAGTTGGTGGAAAGGATGAATTAATCACAAGACCCATCAAGAAGCATTTCTTGTCAGTCATGTTGCATGAATATATTCTGTAAGTCTGACTTTTCTGTACAAATGGTAAACATACTGATACTTTAATATGCTAATGTTTTCTCTAGGCCACTGCTGACTTCAGAGCAGAATCATCTTCTTCATCTTGTGCTGCAGGAAATGATTTCTCCATCAGGACTGGGGGTCTGATGCTGAAACTTAATTAGATGTTACTTTTCTTCACCAGCAGAGACATCTGTCCAATGATTTCTGGATTCCCAGTTCACTGTCTGTCTGTCTTTGTTCATCCTCTACATTGTTACCTAGGTGTTAAAGAGGATTTTGATTTTCGTGATGAAGCAGAAAGTACATGGGACAGGATTATTCTTGGAAATGGACTTTAGTGTGGTCATTCAAACAACCTTGAAGCCATCTGTAAACATTCTGATGTTACAAACCATTATCAAGTTTTACTGTGTAGTATGTTGGTAATAATGAGGCTGTAGTGTAATAGATGTGACGTTAACATTTGCAGATATTCCTTTTTCAGATTTTCATGTTATTTAGTATTATACGTATCCATTTCCACTGTGCCCTTTGTTTCAGAATCATGGTCACTGTCTTCACTCACTCTGGATTGTTCTCTTTATTAGATAGGTTATGTGATTTATGTGGCCTTCGTGTTCATCTTTCGAATAATGGGCTTTGATGGCCACATGCATTGAATTATGATGCCAACTTCCAGTAGAGAGCCCTCTGCAATCCAAGGTAAAAGATATATATGTGCATAATTCAGATGTTGTTATAAAATGTACATCTTGAATAGCTCTGATTTTAATCAGCATTAATAATAAAAGGAAAATATATGGCATTTATGTTAGATCAAGACTTCAGTTTAAACAGGTAAGATGTTATAACTGTGTCATCTTATCAAAAGAAATTCCTTCTGTAGATAGACCGGAGTGAAAAGCTTTATCAATGTCTGGTTAAAATATCATGACATGGTATCTGAAACAGAAAAAAAACCTCGAGGTAACTACAAAATGTAGATAGTATTGTTAATGTAACAAAGTCCATATCTGTTTATAAACCGTAGTTTACAGTTTAGACATTCCTGAAATTATATTAGAACCTCATTTTGGTTTGTGGAGTTATGTCTTGCTTTGTAGAAGATAATCCTAAGACTTAATTGCCATCTTTGATGTGTTTCCCAGGTTATAGCTTTTTTTTCGGGGGGTGGGTTGGGGTATTGGCTTCCCACAGCAAGCCGTTAATTACTCCTGGCACCGGTCTTTGTTTACCAGGTCTGTGGAATCCACTTATCCTCCCTGGACTAACTCCATCTATGTTTGGGGCCAGTGAGGAGATTGAGGCATCCAGTGGTAGCATCATACTGCTGCTAAGAGAGCATTTTTCCCTTAATGTCTAATCCTACCCCTTGCACATACATATACTGCTCAAGGACTTTGCATGTAATGGGTTTTGTGGCACATCATCCACAGCACTACATGCAACTCGGCAATAACCATGTCCTGCTTATAGACATCCCACCTCATGTATCCCCATTTTCCACCATGAGTCAACCACAGAGGTGTGTCTAAGAATATGCTCTTACATAGCTCTCTCCTAAGATGGGCAAGCCAAAGTAAACCACATAAACACATCCATCCCGTCCAGCTCCTACTGAACTTCATATCCTACCTAACAGGGTGGGGTTTGAGGTTCATCTGTGGCTGTTCAAGCAGCCTCTTCCATGGGAAATGTTGTTGTCTTTCCACCAATGGAATTTTCTTTTCCTTTAGGAGTTTTGAACTATGTGTCCAACAGACTTGCCTGGCTGCTATTGGACTCATGGCCCAGGAGTATAAAAATTCATCTCCAGGTGTATACCCTTCCTTGTAGCCATGCATTTTCCTCCTATCCCTGTCCTCTGGACTTTCACTGGGGTTCATTTTCCACATCTCATAGGGAGTGACTTCTTCTCACTCCTTCTGAAGACATAGTATCTGTCACTGGGTATGTGTGGTATCCTCTCCTGAGGGAAGGTTTCCATAGAACTTCTAGTTTATTTCCTGGTACCTTAGGACTCAGAATTCTACATTTGTCTCTGCCCATTTAAGGACAGGACAGTCTGGTCCTCTGTCCAGTTGGCATTTTATCTTCTTGCTCTGACTGTAGCCTTGTCCCCTCCTGTTTAGGAGTAACTGCTGTCAGTGCTTGCATGGTCTGCCCTTAGCAGCATATATCACTGTAACCTTTGAGATGATGATGCTCCATTGCTATTCAACTTTTTCTACCTGCAGCTACAATATCCGACTTTGTGGCTAGGTGTTCTGGCAGCACGCTGTCTTGCAATTCATCCTGATATGGTTCTCTTGCTTCCAACTTCCTGGTGATTTTACTTCTTTGGATTCACCCCAAGTGTAGGACCAAACAAATAGGGTCATTATTATTAGATGTAAAATATTGTGCCAGTTACTCTACAAAGACGGGCCCTCCTTGATGGGTCAGGAATATACTCCCATTGGTCAGAAGTAAGAGAAATTTTTCCATCTAACCTTTGCTTTTACATTTCCATGCAAGTTGGGCAATTATATACTTGTATTGTATTTGGTTGAAAAGAGAGCACCTGACTGCATTATCATTTGTATATGATGCTGTTACTAGTAGAAGAGGCAAACTGGCAGATGCAAGGAGCATGCTGGCTTCTGTAATCGAAGTGTGACTTTTAATGCTTCATCGTATGTCTGTTCTTAGCATGGGAGTCTTGTAAAAGATGCTCGGTGCTGATTGATGGTGAGCTTATAAACCCACCCATAGTAGGGCCAGTCAGAGTATCCTGTTCCTCGAGCAATTGATGTGGTAAGAATGAATTTATTTCTTGCGGAGTACCTGTTTATATCCCTTTACACACACAGTGGTACATCAGTGACTGGATTTGAGAACTGGTAAGAATGCGTAACAGTTTTTTTTTCTTTTACATTGTTACTGTGACTATTGTATTATTGTTAAACTGTGCAGACATGTTTCATATGGATAGTGGATGTAGTACAGACCCTAAGGCCTCATTGCAATGCTTTTAGTTTCACAATGCAAAGCCTGACAGTACCAGGAAGTTAAATTTAACTGTGTGTATATCACCATTTAGAAGGCTCATCAGCTGTTCTGACTTCAATAAAGTACAGGCTGAACTTGATATTTGTTATTCTGTTGTAAACTAACTTGCTGCTGTCTTTTTATTTCTTTAGCAGTTTGAACTTGAATTCATAAATGAATAAAAAAAAAACAATTCTTGATGGTTGCATATTCTCCGATCTCTGAAGTAATATCAGTAATCTGTGTCAAGTCATCGTTGCACACTGGTCTGAAAGCATGGTGCCATAAAAAAGTGGAATGAAATCCTGCCTAAAAAATGAATCTCCTCGATTGTGACTTAGCTGTGCCAGACTTCAATGTGAAAAAAAAAAACACAAAAAAGTCCCATAAGGCTGCTTTAGAGAACCAAAGTCTACCCTCTTCAGCAGAAGAGATTCCTAGTGTTTCAGACTTTCAGCACTGCCTCCATATCTAATACTGATTGCTGTCCTTATTGAATCATAGGTTGTTTTTTTGCTTTTGCTTTAGAATGGTTTTACAGAAAAATCTGAGCTAAGAGATGTCTTCACACCTTGCCACAGCATGCTGTAATGTATTGCACCACTACTTAATTTAAAGTACTTGTATCAAGTCTGAATTTATTCTGCATCCATGCTGTCGTCAAATCACCAGCCAAAACATACACTGGTAGTACCTGGACTGTGTTAGCATTAGCTGTAGAACATTTGGGAAGATCACAATTAAGTGCCATAAATGCTAGCAGTTCAGTCTTGGTATGTGATGTTGAAGATGGGAAAAGTTGCTAGACCATTAGAGATCCATCCACAACCCCCTTTCCACCATGTTTGCACATGGTGTTGGGGTGCCATGTCACCTGTCACAGTCCCCTAGAGACAGAGTTTACACTGCTGGATGGCTAGCAGAGATGATGTTGGTTAATAGTTCTTCACATAGAGACTGTCAGGGGGGGATGCTGTTCAAAGGTGTTCCAGAAGAACAAGCACATGGAGGACAGGTCCATGTTTGAAACTCCTCAGGGTAAGTCTGTTGTCCTGCCAAGCTCTCTCCCAAATCCTACAGGCATCCTTAAGTAGTGGGATTTCAATCCAAAACTAGTCCTTTGCTTTAGTCTTGAAAATATTTAGGAAGAACATAATCTTGACTCCCACCCTGCAAAAATATCATGAGATTCTTACGTATCACAAAATGTTGTAGATGATGTAATGAAAACTATAGTAACTAGCCTGAAGGTCAGTTCCGTGAATTATCAGTCATGGATCGCAGACTGTCCTGCTAGAACTGGCATCCAGATGCATGTGGGCAGAAAGCCCCAGATGTGGGAGGTCTGTTTGGTCTCCCAACACTAGGGCTTCATTCTCAGTGCCTGGACATCAACCAGATGTTTATTATGTGGTGGGGGTTCATCATCAGCCCTAATGTTAGCCTCTCCCAACATCACACTACTTTTAGCTTGTGCATGATTCAAAGATATTTTTTGATCAAAGAACACCAGGTGCGGGTCTTCCACATATTCTTTACACAGAGGCCTCACTCATGTGAGTGCTAACGTGTTTTGGGTTGTTGGTCTTCCACTCCTTCAGAATTGTGTGCAATGAGTATTGAGGATTTTGAGGATCTTGAGTTCACTATTTCTGAGCCACACAGGAGTAATGCGGTCACATCTTCATCTTGACACAAACCCACCCTAAATAAACTCTCTCCTTTAGAGATTATGTCATGCTTATGAGGAGCACTTTGAACTAGCATCTTACTTCTTTTCCTTCTTCCCAAAAGTGCCCAAGAGTAGAACCAGTAGTCAGGGATTCAGGTACACATGTAGATAGTAACCTGGCTTTTGACCAACATGGGTTTCGTTCATCCCTCTCTAACACAGATGACAAGCAGGTGGGATAGTTCATTTAGATGCTTTAATACATAGAAACACATGACAATGGATAGCAGTCATAAAACATAAATGAACTGATTAACAGACCTTACATACATTCATGCTTACATCTCAACAGCTTACTACAAAGTAGCAGTCAGGCTCGCACTTGCTCAGTATTTATAAACTTGTGCAAGCCCTTAGATAGTTTTTTAAAGGTACGTACACACATGCAGATCTACATCCTCCCTCTTAAAAAGATTGCCCGTAGTAAAAACAACATTGGAGTTAGACATGCATAACTATAGACATTAGAAACAAACACAATGTTCATGTCCAAGTTACCGTGTATCTGTTACATGATCTGGAGATGTGACTGGATCTGGTAACATAGCAATCTGAACTGAATTTAGCAACAGAGACAGTCTTTGTTGAACAACTCTTATCAGGAACTTTTGGATTTGTCACAGGAGTGGGAATATTCTCTGGAACTTCCTCTGGAACAAGAACATTGGACAACTCACTCTGAGGTAGCAAATCTTTCTCTCAGGCTGTAGTATAGGCTCGGACACCGGCATCAAATATTTCCGATTCCACCTAAACTCTGTTCCTTGTGATTCCGCAATGTACGATCTCGGTTTTGGGCAAATAATCTTCACTACTCCAATCCGATCATAACCTTTGGATGTTTGCATTTTTACCACTTCTACTTCTCGTAATGGATTGAGCGGTTTGCTGGCCTTACCATAGTAGGACTTCTGGGTTAAATGCTTTTTCAACAGATTTCATATTTCCATCTTGCAGAGAATTGCCCTTTGCTCCTAATGAGCATCTAGATAGTATTGCTGGACATAAAGAATGCTTTCAGTATTTGAGATGTGCACTAGAAACTCCTTCAGTTTGCCTTGGGTCGGCATTACTTTGCTACAAAGTGTTGCAATTTTAGCTTTCCTCATTATCCAGATTTTTCAACAGAGTGTTGGTCACAGTGGCCAAAGCCTTGCAAAAGAAGGTTCTCTTGCTTTTGGCATTCCAGGGTGATGGTTTCCTCATGCATGAGGTCCCTGGCAATAGCCCTTCTTCAGATATTCTCTTGGCTGTAGTTCTTCAACATGAGCTTAAATAAATCAGATGTCCTGTCTCATTCCGACTCAGAAAAAGCATTTTTTCTGAGTACAGTTGGATGCTTTTCAGTGACTGTCATTGCTGCTTGTAGAGATATTTTAATGCAGCTGAAGTCCCAAAATGGATAGCTTTATTTAATACACTTTTATCCCAGCGAAAGATCCCAAATGGAAAGAAACCATAACTTTAATACAGAAAGAGGGCAAAACCCGCAGTAACCCAGGGTCGTATAAACCAATTTTAATTTTAAATCATGATTATAAGATATTTGTATCAATAATAGCAGCTAGATTATGAGTCATTCTTCCAGGTTTGATGACAGCAGTGTGGGTTCATTAAAGGAAGGCAGACATTTAATAATGTCATGTAAACATATATGATCCACAAGGAGGCAGAAGTGGGAACAAACCATTGGTATTCCTGTCGTTACATAGAAAGAAAGCATTCAGCATAGTATGATGGAGTTTCCTTTGCGAAGTTTTGACTAGAATGGGGTTCCCTGAGGAGCTGATAAGCTTTTTGCAAGAGATTTACAAGGGCACCTCAGCTGTATTAAAAACAAATGCCATGCTATCAGGCAAGTTTAAGGATTAAAAGGAGCACTAGACAGGGATGTCCATTTTCACTTCCTATCTTTGCTGTTTATGTGGAGCCTTTGGCATAAAAAACAAGACAAGACTGGAATTGGGTGTGAGTAGAAGAAAAATTATCTTTGTTTGCAAGTTATATATTATTATACATAACAGATCCAAATAACAACATTGTAAAATTGTTTGAGCTTCACTGACCGTAAGACGCTGTCCGGTTCAATTCTCAGCTAGAGCGTCTTCTGCGTGGAGGCATTCGTGAATGGGTGTACCTTCGTTGAAGGTTGTGCATCAGGGCTGGCAACTCGGCATGTAAAATACAACTGCCAATCATTAGCAGACTGGAGTTCCGCTGTGGCGACCCCTAACCAGGAAAAGCCAAAAGACACAACAGTAAAGCTCCCTCTTTTGGACTTAGTACAAACCTGCCCACAGTTATGGGGAGATTCTAAAATAAAATATTTAGGTATGTGGGTGATGAAATCTGGTGTGGATACAATGATGTAAAACTGGAGACAAATGGAACTAAAAATATTTTGGACTTGCTAAAGAAATTGAACTTACTAGAGTGAGACAAAACAAAGAATTCAAGCCATAACAATGGTTGTGGTTCCATTAATACTATATGTTTTACAGGCCTTTCTTTTTGATCTGGAAAAAAATTTTGAGACAATTTTAGGTGGGACAGTGACACAGTGTATGGAGTTGTTGCTTCATAGCAAGAGGTTCCCCGGTTTGATTCTTGGCTGGGGGTGCCTTCTGTGTGGATTCTGAATGTTTTACCTTTATTCATGTGGGTTTCCTCCTGGTGCTCTGGTTTCCTTCCACATTCCAAAGACACAGTATGTGGATTGTGGATTGGGCACTCTAAATTGGCTGTGAGCATGCATCAGAGTGTGTAGTGTGGTGTGGAAGAACTACAGTGGTAGGGATAGCCATCTGGCAGTATTAACCTTGGCTCTAGATGATTGTAACTGCTGAAGTGGCACCCTGACCCCATGTCCAAAAATGGAAAAAAGGGGTTGTGCTTGGATTAACTGATTTGGTGGGATATAATGAAATTCATCTGGGCGGAAAAGCAAGCTAGGTTAAAGTGGTAAGAGATGAAAGAGGGGGCCTGGTGGTGCCATGTCTCCACCACTTTCATAAAATCACTCATTTCCACCTAGTGTACAATTTACAAAATTTGAATTGTGAATGTAAGTGGAAGGACCTATTGCCGACACTGTCAAAAAAGTCACTGGCAAGCTAAATTTCTGTGTGCAAGCCATTTCAACCAAGAGGAAAGAGCAATTGAAGAGGTTTTGATTTGATTAAATAGGTCCAACTAGAGGGATGAAATCAACCAGAAAAGCAGAGTAGTATTGCTGGAACTGAATTCATCCTCAAGGGGTCTGAATGGTGAGATGAAATCAGCAAGAACATGAGTCCTATTAATGGAACTGAATTTGTGCTTAAGCCTTGGTGAGTACCTTCACTTGGTGGATAATGTTTTTACAAAATGTCATCAAGACAATTGATATAAAGTCTGTATTTTATATATCATGGAGAGAGATAGCTGTCTTTTTTTTCAGTTTTTTAACCTAAGTGCACAGGTCTCATGGTATAAAAATGCCTTATCCTGGTGTGAACTGTAGTGCTAGGACTGAAAAAAATGGCAGCATAGAATCCCCGGGATATGGAAACATTCCTACAGTGGGGTTAAGTAAGGCTCTGGGAATGGCCCCCTGTGGTAGAAGGAAGTAATAGTCTATAAAAACTGACAAGCCAAGAAACAGCCATAGAGATGACAAAGTGGACTATTAAGGATAAGAAAGCGTGTATTGTTACTGTTATGCAAGAAGCCCAGGATTTCCAAATAGAAAGCGAAATCAGAGTAAATAAAAATACGTGCGCAAGAAAACTGCAAAAAACTTAAAATAAAAATTTGTGTTGGTAAATAAAACAGATCCTTGAAAAACATTACATATACAAAAATATTTTGGACCATCTAGAAAAAGAAGCAACAGAGGAAATTGAAAATATAAAGAGCAAAACCCAGAGATGTTTAAAAGGTATTAAAAAGAAGAAACATGAATATGGGAAAGAAAAAGAGATCTGATATGGTGCAATATTTATGCAAAGGAGAAAACAAAACAAATCAATATACAAAAGCAGAAGAGAAATACAGGCAAGGGGGCACCTGGACATGGAAAATGTCACAATACAAAAAATAAGAAAACAAAGGGGGGAGTAGAAAAGAGTATTAGTAAGGATGAACAAATAAAAAAAATAGAAACTGAATTTATGGATTATCTATGAAAGGATTTAGCACAGAAAATCCAACACAGGTAATGTCATACTATGATAGAACAATGAGTCCTCAGGTTAAGGAGAAACTGGTGGTGCAGGTGGGATCTGAAGATGAGTACAAAAGTTCAGCTGTAGTTGTACAGCAAGAGAAGGAAAAAGAAACTGTGAAAACTCTGACACAAGCAGTGTTGCAGAGTAATGGGCCAATTAATTCTCATATGAAAGAGCAGCAGATGAAGCAGGGTGCATCTGAAGAGGATATGTTACAGGAAGGTGTTCTGGAACTTTCTGTAGAAACACCTCAAGAAATGGAGAGCAAAGGAGGTGCTCTCAGTCTACAAGAAAATTATTTACGGGAAGAGTTGCTTGATAGAGATGGATAGAGATGAACATCAATGAAAGAAGTAGATTGCGGAAAGTAAATAAGACCCAAAGTGTTAAAAGTTTGGTAAAACAGATGAACACAGTAATTAAGGTTATTAAGATAAAATTTGTGTGCTATAGCAGAAATAAGTAGGATATATTACTGTGGAGATAAATTAACAATAGATAGTCTTACAAAAACCCAGAGTAGTAAGGGAAAAGAAAGGAATAAGTAAAATGCCACTATGGAAGCATCAAACAGGAAACTATAAAATAATTAAGACAAGAAGTATCTCTATAAGAAGAATATAGAAGAGGGAACAGATCACCAAAATAACTTTGAAAGATAGAAGTGCTAAAAGCAAAGCATAGTAGCAAAACAGACCAGGTTCTATCATAACACTATTGCAAACAGTAAATTAAAAATATCAGCACAAAAATATCAGCACAGGTGTAGCAAATAAATATAAAGGAGAAGTACAAAATAAGCAATTCAGTGATGACCTAAAAAAACGTGTTATAGACAACTGGGAAAAAAAGCAAAAGGAATAGAAACACCACCAAAAAAAAATAAGAGGCAGGTTTTGGAGAAATATTTATGAAGACCCATGGGACCAAACAAACATGCTAAATTTATTGAAAAATGAAAAAAAAAACAGTAAGGAGATCTAATGTATCAGTATGAAATTGGTCAAAGTAATAGCCAGAGAAATTGAAACAAAAGTAAGAAAAGCTCCTAATTTGAAAACCCAGCCCCCCAGAAGCAGTACCTAACTTTTGGCTAAAATTATTAACATATTTACATAAAGATTTAGACCAGAGTAAGAATTAGTTGCATGACCACCCCAAATAACCACCAACCTGGGTAACAACAGGAAAAAAGATATTCCTTTTTTAAGAGTGAAACTGCAAGCCATCATAAAAACTCTAGACCAGTACCATGCCTTCTGATGATATACAAACTGTATAATGGAATTGATGCAGGGTTTATAGTCGTTTAGAATAAAAACTCAGATGTTCATCATGCATACAGCTGCAGTCATAACAGATGGTTTTTCTTGCCGTCAGGCGGGTCCTCGGTCGGTCGAATTCCAAAGTCTAGGTCCGGCGCCGGTTGTCGGCGCTTCCTCCCTGACGTCAGTGGTATAAAAGAACCAGCCGACGCCATTTTCTTCTGTCTTTCTTGCCGCGTGGTGCCCAGAGCAGAAGCAGTTCACAAGTGCCGGTCGGCCAGCTCCTGAGATTACGAATATTTTTCAACCGAAGTCTTCTTGAAAGCTAAGTACCCCGTTGGGGAAACTTTTCTTGCCTCAGACCGATGTCAAAGTTAATAATTGCATTTCATGTGGGAAGCAAATACCGCATAAGGATTTTCATTCCCTCTGCATTCCTTGCTTAGGCCCAGACCACGACGTCTCGGCCTGTAGTTTTTGTGCTACATTCAACAGACGCACTATTAAGCATCGGGCGGAGTTCGCCCAACACTATTTTGGCAAAAAATTTAATTACATTATGTCGTCGGATACTCCGACTCCAGTTTTGAGTAAAAGACACAAAGATAAGGACCGACATACAAGGTCCGTGGCTTCTACCGACACCACGCCAAAGCCAACTACAGGTGGTCCGGTTCTCAGTGAGGCACCTACGCAGCCCCTGACTACCAACGACACTTCATTGGCGGTGTCTACTGTGCCCGAGGTCGCAGGCTCTTCAGCCCACACCCCGACTACAGATACCAAAGCCACTCTTGGCGGTGAATCTCAGAGTTTAGACAGGTCTGCCACCTCTCAAGGTGTCTTCAGGCCTTCCTCTTCTTTTTCCATCAAGGCTTTCACTAAGTCTAAAGCAGCCATGCATACTAAAAGACAAGCTCCACAGGGCCCTTCTCAAGGCCCCATGCCTAAAAAGCAGATGCTCAAAATGGCTGAGGATTTGATTACTCTTATCAGGGGTTCTCAAACCCCCCCCCGGACAAAAGGCCCAGAGTGGAGGAAGAATCCCCCTCCTTGGACCAGGCCTCCATTATTTCAGAACATTCTGATGACCAGGAACATTCATACTCCTCTTTTGAAGATTCTGATGCAGAGGAGGCCATTGTCTGTCTCCCCCCTGAGGATTACTCTTTTGGGGAAACCTTGCATACCTTGAGGGAACACTTCCACTGGAAAGGCCAAGAGTACTCAGACTCCAAGAAAAGGCTTAGGGATTTTCTCTTGCTCCCTCAGCACAGGCCTCTGGCTATACCTCCTGTCTTAGACATTCTAGATGATGTGTATTTGGAGGCCTGCCTTAACCCAGACTCTTTACCTCCAGCCCCAGTCAAGGTATTACTGGGTTCCTGACTCACACCAATTCCTATACAAAAGCCATGCGGCTGACCCAGAAACTGTCTCACAGGGCCCCAAGGGAATTAAGGCCTCCACTGCTAAAAATCCACTACCTTCAGAAAGAGATTCCAGAGCTTTAGAAAGGTGGGGGGAAAAGGTATACAACTCGGCCACCTTAACCATGAGGGCGTTAAACTGTCAATTCCATATGTTAAAGTACCAACAGTTTCTGTTATCACAGTTGAGAAACAAAATATCACAACCTGAACAACGAGACTTGAAGGAGTTGCAGGATTTGATACATAGTGTAGAACTAGTGGGTAAACATACCTTGCAATGTGGTTTTGATGCTTTAGAGGCCTCATGTAGAGCTGCTGTTACAGGATCAGTCATACGTAGACATGCCTGCTCAAAGAGCAAACCTTACCAGATGTCAAAGCTAAATTACTAGATGCCCCTCTGCAAAAAGATGTATTGTTTGGTGTTAAAGCTGAGGAGGTATTAAAGAAAATGGAGGAAAAGGCAAAATCAATGCAAACAGTGAAAGATTTCCTACAGGTACAACCTCCACGTTTCAGTAGAAATTGGCCTTCCAAAAATTGGTCCTTTCCAGCCACGGACAAACCCCAAAGAGGTAGATACAGGCGCCCGAGGGGCAGAGGATAGTTCACAGCCATTCAGAAAGCAGACCCAATGACTTTCCTCTTTGCATGCCAAACAAGGCTCAAATGGCAGCACCTTTAGGCAGAAAACTGGCATTATTTTTGAAAAATTGGCATATTGTCAGAAAAGACAAATGGATCCTGGACATTATAGACAGAGGCTACAGATTCCACTTTCACACCCTTCCAAAAATTAGAGGCATGCCAAACCTGCCACACAATCAAAGGGCAGAGGCACAAAAACAAATTTCAGATCTCATGGACATGAGAGCTATTCAAGAGGTACCTGCACAAGAACAGGGTCAAGGTTTTTACTCCAGACTATTCCTGGTACCAAGGAAGGGAAAAGATTGGAGACCTATTTTGGACCTATCCATCCTAAACACATTTTTACTCGTGCCAAAATTCAAGATGCTCACATTACAGCAGCTTCTTCCCATGCTGGGCAAGGAGTCTTGGCTGGTAACATTGGACCTCAAGGAGGCATACCTGCATGTCCCAATCAGACAAGATTGCAGAAGATACCTCAGATTTCTTGCAGGTTCAATCCATTATCAATTCTCTGCATTGCCCTTTGGCTTATCTACTGCGTCCAGAGTGTTCACGAAATGCCTGGCATCAGTAATTGCTACTGCAGACTTCAAGGGATACAAATATACCCATATTTGGATGACTGCCTGATCCAAGCGGACAGCAAGCACATACTTCTGAAATATCTGGCTTTTGTAATAATGTTGTTGAATTCTCTGGGATACACAGTCAACAAAAAGAAATCAAGGCTAATACCCTCTCAAACAATAATTTTCCTGGGTGCCAACTTGGACACAAACACCCAGATGGCCTACCTCACGCCAGAGAAACAGGAGCAACTAACTCAATACTTCAAAAAACTAGCAAATTTCACCAGGCTGACTGCAATGAAAATCCTGCAGGCTCTGGGATTCATGGCATCTTGCATCTTACTAATCCCATGTGCAAAGTTGCATATGAGGAAACTTCAATGGTACCTGAAAAACCTATGGTCTCAACACAGCCACAGTTTGGAAACAATAATACCACTGATTCCATGTCTTCAAAAGGAATTTCTGTGGTGGGCTCAAGCATGCCAAAGAAACACAGGTCTCCCATTCTGCAAGCCTCAAGCAAATCAAGTCATCACAACAGATGCCTCGGACTACGCCTGGGGGGCGCACATGACAAATCGGTGCATTCAGGGCAAATGGTCTCAAAAAGAAAAGCACCTACACATCAATTAAAAGGAAATGCTAGCAGTAATAAATGCTATTATAGCTTTCCAAAACCTTCTGCATCCAGGTCAGCTATTGATAAGGACAGACAACACCACAGTAATGTGGTACATAAACAGGGAGGAACCCATTCATACCCCATATGCGGGCTGGCCATGTCTCTTTGGAACATGGCTCTGGAATTACAAATCGAACTTCAAGCACAGTACTTGCCAGGCAAGGAAAACATGCTGGCAGACAACCTAAGCAGAAATATGACAGATCCACACGAATGGAAGTTGCATCCTCAAGTTTTTACAGAGATAATTCAAGCATGGGGAAGGCCAGACATAGATCTCTTTGCCTCCCACAGAAATCACCAATTGGCAAAATTCTGCTCAAGGACCTTTCATCCACAGGCCTGGAGAGTGGACGCACTCTTTCAGTTGGACAACAATGACAGTTTATGCCTTTCCACCTCTTCCTCTGCTGTCCAAAGTTCTATTAAAAACCAGAGCAGACAGACCAAAGATGATTCTCATTGCTCCAGACTGGCCAAGACAACACTGGTACCCACTCATGAGGAGCCTGACGATTCACACCATGGATCCTACCTCTAATGCCTCTTCTTCTGACTCAGCACAACTTCAAAACTCTTCACAGTCAGCTGAAAACACTCAATCTGGCCGCATGGAAGATTCCTTAACTTCACAACAGACCCTACTCTCCAAGGAGGTGCAGGATGTCATTTTGGAGGCCAGAAGGCCTTCTACTAGAAAAGCTTACTCCGCAAAATGGAAACGGTTTTATGCCTGGAATGAGAAAAAGGGGTCAGAATCCTGGAATACTGAATTTACCTCAAATATTACAGTACCTAGCTGAGATGCTAAGCAGTGGACTTTCATTCTCCTCCATCAAAATCCATGCCTCAGCCATTTCTGCAGAATACAACACTGATCCTCCTTTATTCTCTCACCCCCTCGTAAGACAGTTCCTCAGAGGGGCTAAGAATATAAAACCCCCAAGGAAACAACCAGTGCCTGCTTGGGACCTCAATTTCATTCTAGAAAAACTGACCTTGCCTCCTTTTGAGCCAGCTGCCTCAACAGAACTGCAATATTTGTCCTGGAAAACAGCCTTCCTTCTGGCTATCACCTCAGCTCGCAGGGTATCGGAACTACAAGCCCTCATGGCTGTGCAGCGTTTCATAATTTTCCATCAGGACAGAGTTTCCTTATGAACCAATCCGTCTTTTATGCCAAAGGTAGTATCCAGGGTAGCTTTGAATCAGGCTATCCACTTACCTACCTTTTACCCTAATCCTCAAAACAAAGGGAAGAGACTACTACATTCCTTGGACATCCACAGACAGCTGCATTATTATTTGGACAGAACAAAGCCTTTCAGAAAATCAGAGCAACTCTTTGTGTCGTATGCTACAGGAGCTCAAGGGAAGCCAATCTCCAAACAGACAATCTCAAAATGGATAGCCCACTGCATACGCTTTTGTTACTCTTTTCATGGTAAAACTGTACCTGCAGACATCAGGTCTCACTCCACAAGGGCCACAGCTACCTCGGCAGCTTTCCTCAGGGGGGTTCCTACCAAAGATATTTTGGAATCAGCCACTTGGAGTTCTGTACATATCTTCTCCAAGCACTATCACCTACCATTATACTCCAAATCTAGAGCAGGCTTTGCCACTGCAGTCTTGCAGGGCATCCTGGCTCCTCCTAGTTCCACCTAGTGCCTACTACCCCTTTTTTAGCTTTGGGATTCTACCCATCTGTTATGACTGCAGCTGTATGCACGATGAACATAGTACAGTTTTGTACCTACCATAAATGTAGATGTTCGAGTGCTAATACAGCTGCATTCCAGGTTTCCCTCCCTCCTTCCCCTCTTAGGACAGGCCTAATGGCTAACACCTCCTCATACAACCTGATTGGGGTATTCATTTATGGTGCATTTGCTTGCAACTACTGTTTTTTGATTATATTGCATCACATTATTACATAAATTTATGTATTGCCTTCCTTCAGGGGGCACCTGACATCTGGGGCAAGAAAAACTGAAGAAAATGGCGTTGGCTGGTTCTTTTGTACCCCTGTCGCACTGACGTCAGGGAGGAAATGACGACAACCAACGCCGGACCTAGACTTTGGAATTCGGCCGGCCGAGGACCTGCCTGACGGCAGGAAAACCCATCTGTTATGACTGCAGCTGTATTAGCACTCGAACATCTACATTTATGGTAGGTACAAAACTGTACTTTATGGCAGTAGAACAAAAGGGTAACAAAGCAAAGTTGTGTGGAACAAAAGATAATTTCTTGCTTAATAAATCCATAGTATAGAACTGTAAAAAAATGGGAAGAACCTAAGTATGGCATGGATAGATTACAAAAAAATCATTTGACAGCATCCCATATTCATGGATAAAGGAATGCTTGTAGATGTGTAAGATTCCCAGGATGACATGGTAGACCACACTGCTTTCCTAGAGGTGGTCTTCATCTGTCACCTATGGGATTTTGGTTCTGGCCAAGGCCCTTGCCTCCTCCATAACACCTTTTTTAGGCAGTGTCACAACAACAAAACTCCCAACATACAACTATCTTCAAAAAGCAACCTCAAGGTTATGCTTCTAAAAACTAGGTGTCTAAACCTAAATTTGCACTCACTGGAAGCAGCCCTCACTTTAGAAGATGCTGACATTTGTGCAGTCACAGAGACTAGGTTTAAGGCTGCTGAAAGCACCCCGGCCATACCGGGTTATAATGCCTTTCACACATTCAGACCACAAACTGGAAGTGCGAGAACTAAAGGAGGTTGAGTATCAATATTCATCAAAGATGCACATCTAGATTAAACAAACCAATTCCGTTGAACTAATCCAGGTCCAATTGACTGTAGGTAAGACCCATGTTCAAATTATTGCCAGTTATAGGACCCCCTCCATGAACCAAGATACCCACACTGCATACTTGGATCTACTTGAATCACTCAAGATACAACCAAACACCCTGGTTTTAGGTGACTATAACTACCCATCCATAGACTGGGTAAATTATGTGTGTACTAACACACTTTCCCAAAGGTTCTTGGACTTTATCAACTCCAGTACCCCAGACCAGTTGGTTGACATCCCCACAAGGGACCCAAACATTCTGGATCTGATGGTCACTAACTTGGGTGATCATTGCACCACCTCATGTGTGTGGCCCTCCCTAGCGAGGTCTGATCATAAATCAGTCTCATTAGATGTAACAATAACATTTGACCCCCATTAGCACCAACTAGACTAAAAAAAACTTTTCCAAAGCCAATTACAACTTAATACATGAAGGCATTAATAGCTCCTGCCCTCACTGATGGCATGGACACCTACACTGGGATTTACACCAATGCCTTGTATTAGCATCTATACAAATGTATTGAATAAGCTGCCCCTGATAGGATCAAAACAAGATCCTCAAGGAAGAACAAGGCTACTGGTGGACATCAGCCATTAACAGGTTATACAATAAGAGAAAGAAATTGCTGTCCAAGAGCAGAAAGGAACAGTCTGAATTGGAAGCATTCCATTCTCGGCTTAAACAAGCAAATATAATACCTCGTAAGACATTCTAAAGGTAACTATGAATCCAAACTAACCTCCTTCTTGAAGGATAACCATAAGGCTTTCTTTAGCTACATCATAAACCTTAAAAGAAAAAACCAGATCTGAGCAGAACTGGTTGCTAATGGCACCACATATACTGAACTCACAAAAATGGCCAACCTGCTGGCTGACAGGTTCAGTGAAAATTTCCCCCGTCCCAGCCACATACCCCCCAAAGCATTCCTACCACCTGCTCTCCACCTTGTATCTCAAAGGAGCAGGTCGTAAATGCTCTCTCCAAAGGCAAAAACACAGCCTCTATGGGACCTGATAATATCCCAGGCTGCATTTTAAATGGATTAAAACAAGAACTAGCTTCACCGCTGGGTACTCTCTTTAACAACAGTCTAAGCACTGGTTTTGTACTTGCTGAATGGAAAACAGCAATGTCATCCTGTTACATAAAGGAGATGCCTCCACAGACCCTGGGAACTATAGACCCATAATCCTGACCAGCCTAATCTGCAAGGCTATGGAAAGGATAATCATGGACCGTATCAACAGATATAGGAGACCTCCAAATGCTTGACCCAACCCAGTTTGGCTTCATTAAAGGGAGATCCTGCCTCTTGAACTTGGTGAACTTCTTTGAGAATTACCAAAGCCCTGGACAAAGGCAAATCTGTGCATACGGCCTACCTGGACCTGGCCCAAACCTTTGACACTATTCCCCACTTGCTCATCATTGATAAATGCATCTAGCTGGAGATCAACCCATATATTGTCAGATGGGTTGCAAATTGTCTCACTGATAGAACACCTGTGTTCTATCTCCATTATTAGACCGATCACCAGTGGTGTTTCACAGGGATTGCTGCTAGGGTCCCTATTGTTTGGAATGTACTTTTCAGATGTACAGGCTAAAACAAAAGGCCTATGGCTGACAAAGTTTGCTGATAATTGCAAACTGTGTGCAGTCATTGAGTCCCTAAACAATGTCAACATCCTACAAGAGAGACTTACACAGACAAATGACTGGTGCCAAAGTCATGGGTTAAAACCCAATGCAAAAAAAATGCATTATCATCCCCTTTGGAAAGGGCGACATCCCTGCAGATTGCCACATTAATAACAACACCCTAAGCACGCAATCTGTGGTGAGAGATTTGGATACACAAGTTGACAGCAACCTTTCCTTTGACCACCACATCTCCACAGTGGTAGGAAAGGCTTTCTACATTGCCCACATAATAAGTAAAAACATTGCATCCAGAACAAGAGGTTATAACCCCCATGTACTCCTCCCTCATCAGGCCAGTAATAGAGTACAGTGCTACCTTTGGTATATACTTACCAGGCACTTGCAGCAACTGGAAAGACCTCAAAGGTTTCTTCCAAAGAAAATTCAGGTTCTTCAGCAGATGTCAGACATTGACGGACATAAATCACTGTCACTATACCCTGTGTCTTACAGACTACTCAGATGTGACCTCTGCCTTGCATATAAAGCAATCTCAGATCTTGCTCTAATGGAAATGCTGCACATTTGTAAATCAAATGGTATAAGATTCACTTGCTGTAGGGAACTCAACCTAGTATGTGACATTAACAGGACTTTCTGGAGAGACAGATATGCCTCACAGAGGTTACTTCTCCTCTGAAACAAACTTTCCCATTCAGGTGAAGCAGAGCCCCTCACTGACCCTATTTATGCATAATTTGGATGATTCGATGGGAAACCACAAATTCACCTCAGCAGTTTCACCTGTGTCCCTCTAAGGTAGGGGCAGAAGTTTTTGACTTAGTTCCACTTAATACCTTGATATTCTTGGGAACATGGATTGTACTTGGCTAGGCTTGTATGGTCCCTAGGACCATTAGCCTAGTAACCTCATATGATCCTATGATGCACCCTACATTGATTAATTACATTACAGTGACCATGAAACAGTGGTAAACCACTCTGCAGTTAAGCCATGACAAAGGGCAAATTATTACTCCAGGGATAAAAGTTTATAGGGGATATTCCAGGGTGATTCTCTTTTACGGTTACTGTTTTGTCTTACCCTTAACCCATTAAGCTGTTTACTTAATGGAATAGGCTATGGTTGCAATTTGGTCCCCCAGAAAGCAACCTTGTTTAAAGACTTCCCATCTACTTTTTGTGGATTTGTTGATAATACAGCTGTAAATAGTTAAAACTTTCTCAGATGATATAAGAATGTCATTTGGTCTTGATAAGTGTGCAAAAGCAATGTTTAAAGCAGGATAGCTGCAGCACCAATGAAATAGCAATCCAGGACATAAATGTGATATAAAGGAACTTGAGCAGAAGGGATCATATAAATATTTGGGAATTGGTGAAGGATCAACAGTTAAACAAATGGAAATACAATTCAGTGAGGAATACTTCAGAAGACTAAATCTAATACTTAAAACTGCCTTGACATTTATTAATAAAGTCAAAGCTATAAACCAATTTGTTCCTGTTCTAACTTACAGTTTTTTTGGTGATTGATTGGCCCCAAAAGGTATTGGATTATTTGGACAGGAAAATAAGAAAAATGCTTCATGCTTATCAAGTGATATATAAAAATCAGTGTATAAAAATATTATATATTCCTCATTCTGAAGGTGGTTTGGACCTTCACAAAATTGATTACATGTATAGGTCTGCAGTTATAGGGACTGTATACATATCTGCTGATCTCACCAGATCCAAACATAGTGGAAGTTTTAAAACATGATGAGAAGAAGTTGAAGATGACTTCTCTGCTTAGTTTTGGAGATGCATTTTGGTGTCAAGTGAGAGTGAAAATCAAACCAGAAGTAGATAAAAAAAAATCAGGCAGCAACTGAATGTGCCAAAAAAATATAAGGAGAAGGAATAAATGAGAAGGAAAGAAAAAGGCATACATATTCTTGGAAGAACAGAGATCTATTGAACACAACCTCATATTGATCGGGATTTGACTGGAATGGTTAAGGAAAGGGGAACTGAAACCAAAAGATAAAATGTTAATAATGGCAACCCATGATAGTGGACTATGTGCATTGGTTTACAATGTCTGTTAAACATGTGGGAGAAACAGACAAATGCAGGTTCTGTAAAAAAAGAAACAGTTGTACATTTTGTCACTGGGTATGATACGCTCAGAGGGCCTGAATGCTGAAAAGCACAATCATGTGGCAAGACTGTTTCACTGGGGATTGTGCAAACAGTCCAATACTGAAGTAGTTGAGAAGCATTATAAACATGAACCACAAAGTATCCTAGAGAATGACAAAGTTTGTATTAAATGGGATTACCCATTACCAACAGTTCAAAAGCATCTAGCCCAGGCCGGTATGACCCTGACCTTGAGTAGCATCTTACCCTCACCAAGAATGATGCCACAATATGAAGACAAGATGATCAACTTCAACAATTGGCTTAAGTACTGGTGTCATTCAAAGGGGATCCAATGCCTGTCAGCCTGGGATGATATGCTCGACAAGCCACGATGCTTCGCTAGGGACGGCTTGCACCTATCACCCCTGGGCTTTCAGATATTGGCAAAGGCTCTTGCTACCCCCATAGTGCCTTTTTTAGGCAAGGCTCAAAAGACAAACCCACCTCCATAGGTATCACAAGGGATAAGAAACTAAGAGTAATGCTACTCAACGCCAGAAGTCTAAACCTCAAGATGCATGCACTTGAAACTCTCCTTAGCATGAAGAACATTGATATCTGTGCAGTAACAGAAACCTGGTTCAGGGCTCCCGAGAGCACCCCCAGCACTACCAGGTTATATACCTCATACCATGCTTTTCAGCCCCAAAACTTTGACCGAACCACAAAAGGAGGGGGAGTATCGATATTCATCAAAGATACCCACACCTACAGGTTGGTGGCAAAGCACGAAGCATCAGAAACTATCCATGTGCAACTAACAGTGGGTAAAACTGCCTTCCAGTTTATAGCCTGCTACAGACCACCCTCCCAAACCCAGGAACCCCACTCGGCCTTCCTGAGAACACTGGAAAACATGAAGGTCTCTCCGAACACCATTATATTGGGCGACTTCAACTACCCAAACATAGACTGGGAGCATTACTCTAGCTCCAACACCCTAGCCCAAAGGTTCCTAGAATTCATAAACTCAAATGCTATGGAACAACTTGTTACCACTCCCACAAGAGGGGAAAACATACTGGACCTGATAATCACCAACATGGGGACTCTATGCTCCAGACCAGAAGTGTATCCCTCACTGGTAAGATCAGACCATAAACTGATCTCACTGGATATTCACATCCCGACCCCACCCCCTGCCCAGAAAACCACAGTGAAAAACTTCTCTAAAGCAAATTTCCCACTCCTCAAAACCAAGGTGGAATCCTTCAAAGCCCCCGGGCCTGTGGAAAATACGGCCCAGACAGCAGAATCCTTTATAAATGCATTCTATGAACACCTTCAGGAATGCATGGATCATGCAATCCCAAATAAAACCAAGACCAATCCTCCAAAGGCAGACGTCCTGTCTGGTGGACCCCAGCCATAAACAAACTATACAATAGAAGGAGGAAGCTACTACATGATAGAGCAAAATCCCAAAAAGGGAAGGCATCTCTGATCAGTATTAGCAAAAAACTAAGGGCACTCATAAAATCATCTAAGGCCAGCTTCAAGAGAAAAATTGCATAGGACACTAAGGATAATCACAAGGCTTTCTTTAGTTATGTTAGGAACCTGGGTGGGAATACCCAGATATGCTCAGAATTAGTCCAAAATGGCAAAAAATACACCAAACCCACAGACATTGCCAACATCCTAGCTGACAGGTTCAGCGCAAACTCCCCCCCCCTCACCACCAAAAGGGCAAATATCTATCCCAGCAGAGTGCTTGCCCCCCTGACATCTCAGATGCTCAGGTAAGAGCCGCCCTCTCCAAAGCAAAAAACACAGCATCAATGGGACCAGACGGTGTCCTGGGCTGCGTCCTACATGAACTCCAAGAAGAGTTAAACCCAAACATAAAAGTACTGTTCAATCTCAGCCTTACTACAGGATATGTACCCAAAGAGTGGCGTACAGCAACAGTGGTCCCTCTCCACAAAGGTGGTGCCTCAACGGACCCTGGAAACTATCGCCCCATAAGTCTGACTAGCTTGGTCTGCAAAGCTATGGAAAGGATCATCATGGACTTCATAAATAAAGATATTGGGGACCTACAGACACTGGATCCTACCCAGTTAGGCTTTGTTAAGGGCAGATCCTGCCTCTTAAACCTGGTCGACTTCTTTGAAACCGTCACCAAGGCCACTGACGAAGGAAAGGTGGTCCACACAGCCTACCTGGACCTCGCAAAAGCCTTTGATACAATACCCCACTCGGGCATTATGGATAAGCTCACCAGCTTAAATATAAACTCCTATGTCACTAGATGGGTTGCAAACTGGCTCAAGGTCAGAACCCACATGGTTAGAATTGCTGGAGCCATGTCAGACTCCAAATCAGTTACAAGTGGCGTCCCACAAGGCTCAGTCCTGAGATCTCCCTTGTTCGGTATATATTTCTCGGAGGTACAGGCCAACACAGAAGGACTGTGGCTGACCAAGTTTGCAGATGACTGTAAACTGGGCGCCATAATCGACTCTCCAGCCGACACAAGCATCCTCCAAAAGGGCCTCATAGAAACAGACAACTGGTGCCAGAGCCATGGCCTCAAGCTAAACGCCAAAAAGTGTATAGTCATCCTCTTTGGCAAAAACAAAGTGCCCACAAATTACCACATAGGTGGTAATCCATTAAGTACAGAAGAAGTAATTAGGGACCTGGAGACCCAAGTTGATAGCAATCTCTCATTTGACAACCACGTAGTCAAAGTGGTTAGAAAAACATTTTATATAGCCCACCTAATCATGAAGGGATTCACATCTAGATTAGGGGAGGTCATCGTGCCTCTTTACTCGTCCCTCATCAGGCCCATAATCGAGTACAATGCCCCTTTTGGGATGTACCTTACCAAACACCTGCAGCAACTGGAAAGACCCCAAAAGTACGTCACCAAGAGGATCAAAGGGCTCAAACAGATGCCATATGCTGCCCGGTTAAAGAAACTCCAGCTCTACTCAGTGGCATACCGCCTGCTCAGAGGCGACCTGTGCCTGACGTGATAAAGCCATGTCCAACCCGAATTAAGGGACATGCTGCACCTCAAAAAATCCAAATCCCATCGAGCTACACGCTCAAGAGACTTGAACCTCAGCACTGAAATAAATAGGACATGCTTGAGGGACAGATTCATAACCCAGAGGCTCCCTTCACTCTGGAATAAAATCCCAGTCCAGGTTAGGCAGAGTCCCTCATTGACTCTCTTCAAGATGAATCTTGATGAGTGGATGGGAGATCGTAGGTTTACCCCGGGTATCACTTCTGTGTCACTGTTAGACAGAGGCACAGTATACTAACCTCGAAAAAGGACATAGCAAAATTAATTTAAAATGGGTGACGAAAGCCAAACATATTCTGGCTAGGCTTATAAATGCCCTAGGGCAAATAGCCTAGTATGAACCTATGAACCTAAAAAATAGATGCGAGAAAAGTAGATATATAGTGGTCCAGGAAAAAAGACAAAAATAGCATTGATCATTGCAATTGTTACACCCAGTGATTACAGTGTCTTATATACACAAAAAGAGAGACAAAGTCATAAAATATGAGGATTTGTAGGCAGAAATGAGAGCAATATAGAAGAAAGATACCCAGAGCAAAAGTTCTAATGAAAAGAATTTACAGCCATATTTAGATATGCTACCAATACATGCAACTCTGTATGAATAACAGAAGGAGTCAGTTCTGTGGACATTGCTGGTGCTGTGAAGAGCAGTTTTGGCTAACATCAAAGATTAAAATTAATTTTATGAACTTTAATTTTGCCCTGACTTAGGAATACAGAACTACAGAATGAACTGGCACCCCAGCTAAGTACCATGTTCAATCATAGCTTCACCTCAGGCTTTGTGCCTGCTGAGTGGCGCATGGCGATGGTTACCCCACTCCACAAGGAGGGAGCCACCACGGACCCTGGGAACTACTGCCCCATTAGCCTGACAAGCCTGGTCTGCAAGGCCATGGAACGTATCATTATGGAACTTATAAACAAAGATATTGGTAATCTCCAAACTCTGGACCCCACCCAGTTCGGGTTTGTAAAAGGCAGATCAATGTCTCCTAAATCTGATAGACGTCTTTGAAGCAGTCACCAAAGCCGTAAACAAGGGAAAGGTGGTTCACACAGCCTATCTAGATCTTGCCAAGGCTTTCGACACCATCCCCCACTCTGGAATTATAGATAAGATCACTAAACTAGGTATAAATCCCTATGTTACAAGTTGGGTTGCCAACTGGCTCACTGACAGAACCCTCACTATGAAAGTAGCAGACTCCAAATCTGACTTCAGACCAGTGACAAGTGGAGTACCACAGGCTTCAGTCCTGGGTCCTCTCCTGTTTGGTATCTACTTCTCTGAAGTACAGGCGAACACAGAAGGTCTTTGGCTAACGAAGTTGCAGATGACTGCAAACTAGGAGCCATAATCGAAACTCCTAACGATGTGGACATCCTACAAAAGGGCCTCACTGAGACAGATGCCTGGTGTCAAAGCCATGGCCTCAAGCTCAATGCCAGAAAGTGCATTGTCATCCCCTTTGGTAAAATCTCTGTACCCATGAACTACAACATAGGCGGTAGTATACTTAACACCGAAAGTGTGATAAGAGACCTTGGGACACAGGTGGACAGTAGTCTCTCCTTTGATAATCACATCGCCACAGTAGTCAGGAAATCCTTCTACATGGCACACCATCACAAAAGGTTTCTCATCCAGAAAAAAAGAGGTAATTGTTCCCCTCTACTCATCACTCATTAGACCCATTATAGAGTACAATGCCCCTTTTGGTTTGTACCTCACAAGACATGTACAACAACTGGGAAGGCCGCATAAATACCTCACAAAGAGGATTACCAGCCTCAAACAGATGCCCTATGCAGACCGTCTCAAAAAACTCCAGCTTTACTCCATCGCATATCGCCTACTCAGAGGTGATCTCTGCCTAACATACAAAGCTATGTCAAACCCAGAGCTGTTGGACATGCTCCACTTAAAGAAATCCCAATCCCTCCGAGCTATATGCTCTAGGGAACTAAACCTTGTCACCACAGTAATCAGAACATGTCCCAGAGACTTCCCATACTTTGGAATAAACTACCTATCTATATCAAACAAAGCTCCTCATTAGCACTCTTCAAGAAAAATCTTGATGATTGGATGGGAAATAGGAAATTCACCCTGGGGGATCACCTCTGTGGCTCTGCTTGACAGTGGCACAGGAAAATACTTTTCTTGGATAGCAAAAGCCAGGGTACCTTTTTGGCTGGTCTTGTATAGGCCCCAGGGCAGATAGCCTAGTACCTACCCATGAACCTATGAATACAGTTCATCATCAGCCCCCTTTTCTAATTTTTTCTACATGGGGTTGGAGTGTTGTGTTAGCTGTCCCCAACTCTCTCAATTCAGTGGCACACATGCCTTCTTCAACACTCATGCCTGACTGTCACAGATCATCTTTCACACAATCCATCCACCTCTTTGCTGGTCATCCTCACTTCCTCTTACCTTCTTGTTTGTCCCAAATCTTCCTCACCAGATTGTCTTCTGCTTTTATGCACATGTCCAAACCACTGTAATCTGTTCTCTTTGATCTTTTCTGCAATTGGAGCTACTTTGGCTTCTGCTCTTATGTCTTCATTTCTTTGTCCTACAGTGTGCATCCTACCACTCTTCTCAGGCACTTCATTTCCTTCACCTCTGTTCTGCCTTTAGTGCCCAGGTTTCTATACCATACAGTAGTACTGGACACACCACTATCTTGTACACCTTACTTTTCAACTTACTTGGCATTCTTGTGTCATGAACTACACCTGACAGTCTACTCCATTTGGTTGCAGCCCCTCTGATTCTAGCTTTGACCTCCTCATTCAGACTTCCCTTCTCCTCAACCACTCCTCCCAGATACTTGAAGCTGTGTACATGTTCCACTGTCTTCCCTTCTATCTATTCTCAGCTTCTTCTGATTTCTCCAGTTTGCTGCCATTACCACCATCTTATCTGTGCTTTGTTTCATCCCATGTGCCTTCAGTTTTGCATTTCATTCTCCTATCCTGTGCTGAAGTTCTACCTTAGAGTCAGTGTAGTCCATCACCAGTATGAACTGCAGTGGGCTCAGAGCTGAAATCTGGTGTACACTCACTCCCACTAGAAACCCTCTGTGAGGCTGGACACAGTTCATACTTGAGTTATTGGGTCCTTGTACATAGCCTGCAATAATTCTACCAATGTTTCTGGGACTTCAAACCACCGCACCACCGCAGTACTGCCCAGATCAGCTTTCTTGGGACCTTGTCATGCTTTTTCCAAATCTAGCAATGCCCAGTTGGACTCTCTCCTCAAGTATCTGTCTCACTGCAAACATCGGGTGAATTGTGCTGCTTCCTAATCTGAATCTGAACTTCTTATTTCCCATCTTACTTTCTACTACTCTGTGTATCCGTTTATCAGACACCCTCTCCAGTGCTTTCATGCAATGTGATAAGAGTTTGATGCCTCTGTACTGCCCACAGTGGCACATGTCCCCTTTGTTCTTGTACACTGGCATGAGTATGCTTATTCTCCATGCATCTGGGATACACCTTTCTATCCACACTGCTATTAGCACCCTCAGAAGCCATCTCTGTCCTATCTCACCCAGCATCTTTATCATATCTGCTGTGACTGCATCTGAGCCTGCTGCTTTCCCTGACTTCATTTTCCTTAGTGCTGTTCTACAGTGGGCGCCTCTTCTTCTCTCATTGTAGGCTGTTTCTGGGGCAGTACAGCTTCTGTGGAGTTTGCTTCATTCAGAAGCTGCTAGAAATACTCATTTCATTTGCCTTTGATGTCCTGTGGTCTGGTGAGCAGGTTGTTGCTGGCATCCCTTTTGTAGGGTGTCTGACTATTTTCTTTATTTTTCTGTCTTTGCCTTGCAACCTGATATAGTTTGTACTACTTACTGAGTCACTTTCCAGAAGTTGGTAGAGTGCCTCCGATGACCTATTCTTTGCTATTGTAACATCTTTCTTAGCTTCTTTCATAGCCAACCAGTAGTCCTTCCTAGTCTGGTCAGTCTTTTCTATATTCCACTTCTTCCTGCACTACTCCTTTCATTGATGACTTCCGCATTCTATCACCAGCTTTTCTTATGTACTTTATTTGCATACCTGGTTCAGCCACATATCTTTTCTGTCAAATAAATTTCATTATTTAGTGATTTTAATGTTTAGATCATCCGAGTGATGTCAAAAAACACAACTTTTATGTTTATGTTATTATGTAGGTAACACAGAAAGGATGCTCAAACAAAGAATTTACGAGCATCAATACCACATAAGTAAAAAAAAAAAAACACAAATGCATTGGCAAAACATATTTCAGAGAATCCCTGTCATAGGTTTCAATTTACTGTAATCCATCAGATAGAGCAGAACTTTAGAGGAGGTCCCTGGGAATTGAAACTAGAAGAATGTGAATTAATTTGGCAAATTCGAACATATGCACACATTCCACCAGGACTTAATGAATATTCTTCCATTAAATATATTTTAAAATTAAAAGCCCTATATAGGTAAGCACAACTATGGGCTTATCATAATGAAATAATTAATGTGGTTATTTTCATTAATTTATTATTTTTTATAAATGTTTAAACAATAAATTTTAACAATGGATTTATTGCATGTAAGAAGCAGCATCATGACAGTTTAATAATATTTTAACAATTTTTTTAAAGTTTTTCATATGTATAAGCATATATTACTATTATCTATTTTTTAGTATTCAAACAATATTTAAGATATTGATTAGTAATTTGGTTTAAATGGTTTAATTGTTTAATTATTTAATTAATTGATAGCTGCATATATAGCATAGCATCTTGGGTATGTGTTGTCTGAAGAAGTTCATCTGTTGTCTTGAACGAAAGTGCTAACAATAAACAGTTTTAGGGATTTATACAGTCCATTGCCTGCTTTTCTAAGTTGAATTGTTTTTTGGAGTTTATTTTTTGTTTATGGCGAGTGGAGCTATTGCACTTTCCCAGTCTTTATTTTCCCAAGATGGAACCAGCACAGCAGGAGGCTTAACCATTGAGGCGAACACCATGGGTAACCTAACTGCTTTAGTGCAGCAGTTGCTTGAGCAGGTGAATATCCTGTCAAGGAGAATGAAATCAGGAGAAGCAATTGCAGTGAACACAATGCTTGATACTGCTTCTAATGGCTCAGGTGTAAGTAGACATAATTTGTCTTATGCTGAAGTTTCTACTGCACCTTTGAACAATATTACTAATAACAGAAGATCTTCTAGATATAATGTACAAACTGTTAATAATAATACAAATATGGAAGAACAATCTCATCTCAATAATCAGCTTGGGCTTAATGTTGTACCTACCATGGCGGACTGTTTGAGAGTCCCTAAGTTCTTTAATTCAACTGGTTTAGACAGTAATTCAAGTGATAATCTTTCAACATCTTTAGTGTCTAATTTGAAAGACTTAGACCAAAAATTACACAAGTGCCATAAACTGCAACTTGAAGTATCATACTTTCAAGAATGTATCTGTAAGAAAATCATACCCAAAGGACTTCGCCAGAGGCGATATCCAGTTGGTTTAATTAACAAGTCTAATTTTCATCACAAAATGATTTGCATATTTGACAGACAAGGGTTTGAATTTTTGGAGGCACTTATTAAACAATATAACCTGCAAATCAAAAATTTAAAAACTGAATTGGAGGTTTTGGAATATAAAATAACGGACGCAGAGTTTCAAAGATATAAATATGACTATGCTCAGATTTTTTCGAGCATCGACCATGTATTTCTAGAGCAGCTGACATCAAAAAGAAAAAAATTAGGAAAGACATTAATGACTATTCTAACGGGACCGATTATCTAGTCCCTTTAGATCCATTGAACTCTAACAGCACTAGCAATCAGTTTACACCAAATTTGCAACACCCACAATCGGACGTCACTGTAGACCAACCGGACCAAACTAATGATGACATCACTATGCAAACTCCCCTTCCGAGATGTGAGCAGAGATGAGGAGACCACCAACAGAGGATAATGTTTATAATGAATAGGACTAAGCTTAGGAGCTCTCTCTAACCAGGATTTTTTTTGGGGAAAAAAAAAAAAAAAAATCAAATCAAAAAATTTAATGGCAGGAGACAGGACAGCAACAAGAGAGGAAGGAGCTGGAGGAGAGTAACTGTTAAAATAAAAAAAAAAAAATAAAATATAGAGGATTTTAAAGTCTTTAAAGTTTTTAACTTAACTTCAGTACATGAGATGTTAGATGTTCAGATCTAGTTCTCGTCTTTTAGACTGTCTTTTAAGTGTGTGTATAAGTGTTAACATAGCCAACACCATCATAGACTTGAAATTATTTATCCTGTGTGAACTTGACATTGTTAATGGGCAATATTTAAGATTTAAAATTGTTAGCATATTCAACTATATTTAACTCATATACACAAGACAAGCAGAATATGCAAAATGGATATAAGGGTTATAGCAAAAAAAACTCAGTAATAAATATTTAAAAAATAAATATTTCTCTTGTTGTTCTTGCATTTGCTAAAATCTTGTAAATCTTGTAATCATAAAATAATAAGGGGTGGGCTGTTCATCATGGATGATGGAGTCGTTGAAGAATTTCTGTTTTGAATTGTTAGGTTAAAAAGTTTTTGAAAAGTAGTTAAAAATTAAAATAAAAACACTGAATGAAACAAAAGAAAAAAAGAAACTTAATTTAGAATTTTAGAAAAATATAGAACATTTTCAATACTTAAGCATCCTTGTACTTCAACTTTGGTTGGTAAACCAATATTGGGATATGAGATCTATCTTGTATTAATGTATTAATATTGAACAGTAAAATTTCAATCATAAATCAAAAATGAGAACAATTGAAATATAAATAAAAAAATTTTTAGAAAATTTATCAATTAGATAGAATATAATGAAAGATATTAATTTATTAGACATAGAACAACACAAAATTTAACTGAGGAATTAAGGAGTTAAGCATAGAATGGACTTATACACTGTTATACCCCAGGAGTTAAGCATGATTGAAACTTTATAAACTGGTACTATCATTTAATTTTTGGGTATTTTGCCCAAATTTTTTTACAAAAAACAATTATTCTTTTTGGTTTAAATTTGGCATTTGTTATATTTTAAATTGGGCATTTTTTAATGGAGGCTAGATTTTCTATTTCAATTTTTGGAATAATTGTTTAAGAAAACCTTGTTATGTGTCAATTGTGTGTGTTTAAGAAAAATTGTTTATTATAAAAATTTAAATTTGTTAAATTGATATTAACTAAATTGATATTTTTAATTTTAATTTTTTTAATAAATTTTTGGGAATTTTTTTAAAGAATAAGAGAAAGGATTAGTTGTGTTTTGAGAAAGGAACAAGACAATAGAAACAACTACAAACAACTATTTTACATTTACAGTTAAACACCCCCACCACACATTTTAGTAGTAATAAACTACAAGTTGTTATGCACCAAATAAAACTTTCAAGTTATTTGTTTCTTTACAAGTAGAAGTTTTAAAAACTATGTTTTCTTAATAAAATTGTACAATTATTGTATGAAGTACATAGGAAAAGGAACAGTGGACACTTTAAGCCTATATTACAAAAAGGCTATATAGAACATGGAAATTCTTTGGTCACAGAGGATGGTTTAAACACTCCAAGGTTGCAGTATGATTCAGGACCAAGTTTTATGACCACCTTTTCTATGGATGCAATCAAAATAAAAAACATTTTGATTAAGAATTGGGCATTCATTACAGAAGATAGTAACATTAGTAAAAAATTAGTGGTATGACCACGTATTATTTATAGGAGGGGCCCTAACGTTAAGAGCTTGTTGGAAGGGAATAGAACAAAAACTAAAGTAAATAGTGGCATGAGAAAATGTGGTTGGTGCCAACAATGCCAGCACATAAAGGTGTGTAATAGTTTCATCATAAGGGATGTAACGTATTCTGTAAAGGGGAAATATAATTGCGACTCAGTGGGTGGTGTTTATGCCAACAGTGCCAATGTTATTATATAGGTAAAATGGAAGGGATGCTCAAACAAATAATTTATGAGCATTAATATCACAAAAATAAAAAACAAACACAACTGCATGGCCACACTATTTGAAGCAACAGAAATGTTACTGGAGAAGTAAGATACCATTGTATATGAGATTTCTGGCTGATATGATGAATAATAATCACCCTAATCATGTCTTGGACCTTTTCCGTGGTGTTTCAGCATCACCTGCATCTTCATATCTTCCCATTGTTGAGAGCTCATGGTCAAGCCCTGCTACCAGTGAACAGTGGATCTCAGGCATATACAAACTGCAGCTGCATAGTACAGAGCAACAGTCAAAGGCTTGTATACCTCAACAAGGTCACCTGGATTCTCAGTACTTTGCCCATTTAGGAGCTTGTCAGGTACAGGCATTTTTTACATTATACAAATCCCTAAAACTTACCTGCCTGCAAAAGGTCAGCAGGAGTAACTGGTAGAAATCCAAGGCTGAAATGAATCAGGTAATGACTGTTCCAGGCAACTAGTTTATCCAGCAGGCATTTGATTTCCAGACCAACCTGGAAAAGAAAATCAAATATAGTGAATGCCTATATACTTATAGCTACTTATGGCAGTGGTAATCACAAGTGAAGATGAAACTTTCAAAAAGATTTAGTAGTTGTGGAGCACACACAGGTACATGCCAGTAGATGCAGTTCTAATGACAATAGCTTTGCATGCAAGAACAATAAGTATTACTTTAACCCAGCCACAGCAGCTAATATAAAGTTAATGCTAATTTTGCAGTTTAAACATTCATTGGAATCATTTGCCGTACCTGAAACTATACTCATATTGTCCTGGTTGAAGCTGCACTGTTCATCTGCACCATGAGGAAACTGGCCATCTGCAAGCAGTAAAGCAAAATGGTGACAGAAACTACAGCAGTGAAAAGCAATCAGGGAATCCATAGATGCTTTCTCTCACTATCTCATGAAAAATGCTACCAATGATTTGTTGGAGTTTAAAGCAGTAACTCCTAGACATAATGCTCAGCTAGCTACCATCCAAACTACAACTCAGCAGAACAAAGATTTGGCAGAGCAGATGTTCAATACAGTACAACACTCATCAGAGATTCTGGATCATCAGGTACGCTCCCCAAGGTTGTAACAAAACTGGAAGATCTGGAAAATATAGCCTGCTGAAATGATTTGCAAATCGTAGGGCTGCGAGAACATTCAGATCCAGTCCTATTCATCAAAAAACAAAAAGTGCTTGGGACATTGTTCAACACTACTTAATCTATTGGTCATAGAATGAGCTTACAGAATCACCACACATAAAATGCCTTCACTACTTGGACAGGGAAGTGATTTTCAACAAAAGACATTGGAAGGAGCTTTTAGGCAATGACCTCAGCATTGTTGAGTGCCCAGTACATATTACACCCAACATTAGTGTAGCAATACATAATTGGTGGAAATCAGATGCAGGGAGTTGAGCTATATAGTGTAGTAGAGATTCCTAGCAATGCTAGGTCTCTCCAGAAGCATTACACAGATTATCTTAATTTGCCAGAAGAGGCAGAAAGTTGTCTAAAAAGGAACTCTACAGTATCAGGAAAGACTGTTTGCTGAAATGCCTCAACAGAACCCTCTGTTTATGTTTCATACATAGGTTCATAGTGTACTGCCATATTTCTTTATACTTCTCCCATATTATGTTTCATACATAGGTTCATAGAATGTTACTAGCCTAATGGCCCTAGAGCTCTTACAAGCCTAGCCATATTTATCCTGAGTTGCCACAATTGTCTTTGGTTAGGTGAGCAAAGTTTGTAGAGGTAAGGGTCTATGGTAGTTAATAATGACTTTCTCTATCCAGGAGGGACATGGGCACCACCCCAGGAGTGAATTTGCGGTCATCCATTCATAGATCCAGGTTGGATTGAAGAGGGACAGGAAGGTGCTGTGTTTCATGTGAATTGGAAGGTTTTTCTATCTCTGCAGCATGACCTATTCATGTCAGAGGCTAGGTGAAGATCCCTGGAGTGAGTGACCCTTGTGCACTTTGATTTATGAATGTTTGGTATTTCCATCAGGGCTGGGTCAGAGACTGCCCTGTAAGCCAGGCACATGTCACCTCTTAGCAAGCTGTAGGAGACAAAACACAGTGACAGGGCTTTCAGGCTTTCTGTGTAAGACTTGTTTTGTGTACCCTGTAATTTCTTGGTAAGAAACCTCTGTGGTCTCCAATTGTTTCAGGTGTCTGATGAAGTACATGCAAAAGGGATCATTGTTCTCAATTATTGGTCTAATGAGAGCCAGATATAATGGAATTATCCTTAGGTTTAGATGTAAACCTATTACTTATAAGATGTGCCACATAGAAGGATTTCCTTATTACTGTGGATATGTGGTGGTCAAACTTCAGGCTGCTGTCAACCTAAGTACCCAGATCATGTACCACTGGGTCTACACTTAGGGGAATGCTGTCTATAATGTAATTAGCAGGAATGTCAGCTTTCCCAAAGGGAATTTTAATGCATTTTTTTTTGCATTTAGTTTTAATCCATGGCTTTGTTACCAGTCATTTGGCTGTGTTAATCCTGCATTTTATTAACATAGTTGGGGGACGCAGTGATTGTCCCAGTTTGCAATTGACAGCAAATGTGGTCATTCACAAGCTGTTCAGGTTTGCCTGGACTTCTGAGAAATAAATTCCAAACAGTAAGGGACCCAGTACAGAACCATGTGGTACACTGCTGGTGACTGGTCATTTGCTAGAGGTGAAGTCATCCACTTTGACAGTATGAGTCCTGTCGGTGAGCCAGTTGGCTGCCCATCTGGTAATGTCAGGGTTAATTCCCAATTGAGAGAGATTCTCTATAATATCTGAGTGGGGGATTGTATCAAATGCTTAAGCTAAGTCAAGATAGGTGGTATGCACTCTTTTCCTCATTCAAGGCCTTGGTGACTTTCTTGAAGAAGTCAAACATGTTTAACAGGCATGATCTACCTTTAACAAATCCGAACTGGGTTGAATCCAGAGTTTGGAGATTACCTTTGTCCTTGTTAATTAGGTCCATAATGATTCTTTCCATGGCCTTGCAGATGAGGTTAGTCAAGCTTATGGACCTATAATTCCCAGGGTTGGTTGATGGTCCTCCTTTGTGCAGAGGGAGTACTGTTTATGTCCTCCATTCTGCCAGAACATAGCCAGTTTGCAGGCTGAGGTTAAACAGGGATCCAATTAGATCTGCTAGGTCATGTTTTAAGTTGTTTAAAAGTCAACCTGGGATGTTGTCTGGTCCTACTGATGACGTGCTTTTAGCCTTGGAGAGCACTGACAGGACCTGCTCTCTTGAGATAATATGCTCAGGAATGGCGGCAGGTATACTTTGGGGGATGACTGGAGGGGATGGGGTGAAGTGTGCTCCAAATCTGTCAGCTAGCATGATGGCTGTTACCTCCAGTTTAGTATGGGTGGTGCCATCTACTACCAGTTTGGTGCATAGCTGGGTATTCCCTTTTAGATTTTGGGCATAGTTAAATAATGCCTTGTGATCATTCTTAGCTAGGGAGGCTATTTTTGCTTCATAATTAGCTTTGGAGGATTTGACAGGATCTCTGGTTTGTTTGTTTAAGCTAGAGAGATTTCTTCATCTGCTGAGCCAGTTCCCTCCTGTTCTGGGACATTAGTTTCTTTCTCTTGTTGTATAGTCTGGTTATACTAGGGGTCTACAAGGGTGGCTTGTTTTTTCAGCAAGATCTGGTTTTAATCCAGTCAGGTACAGTCGATTCCATACAACTGCTTAAGTGGTACAGGGCACTGGTGTACATCTCTGCATAGGAGTCTATGTTATCTGCATTTGAGGGGGCTTTGAAACTTCTTATACCACCACTTAGTAGGAGGTACTTTGTTTTTAAAAAATTCTTAAGCATTTTTGAGCTTGATGGAATATCTGGTCTTATAATTGTATTGAATAAGACTGATTTATGGTCAAATCTTACCAAGGAGGACATGACATGGTGGGGGGTGCAATGTTCTCCCATGTTAATGAGTACTATGTCCAGGACATTTGTGCTTCTTGTGGGTGTGCTGACTAGCTGCTCCAGAGAGTTTGCATTGACAAAGTACAAGAAACTCTGAGCCAGCATGTTTGTGGTCATGTATGTTTCCCAGCTGATGATAGGATAATTAAAATCAGCCATGAGTAAGGTGTTGGGGTGTGTGGCAAGTGACTCCAGTAAGTTCAAGTATGCAGTATGCTTTTCCTGTTTCATGTTGGGGGACCTATAGCTAGCTATTATGTGGTATGGGGCTTTGTCTGTAGTTAATTGGACATGGAGTAGCTCAAAAGAGTCATACTGTTAGACGAGTCTTGAGGTGTACTTATCCTTAATGAAGATGGGTACACTTCCTCCTTTGGTTCTTTTTTGTGGTCTGAATGTATGGAAGGCATTGTAGCCCTGCATAGCCAGGGTGCTTTCCATGTCTTTGAACCATGTCTCAGTGATTGCACAGATGTCAGTATCTTCCAAAGTAAGGAGTGCTTCCAGGGAGTGCAGTTTCTTGTTTAGCCTCCTAGCATTAAGTAACAGTACCTTTAGTTTATCTGGAGAGGATTTTGTTATGTTGTAGGCTGGTTATTTTGACACTGCCTAAAAAAGACACAATAATTGGTGGCTAATGCCTTTCCAATGTCCAAAAGCCTAGAGGAGACGGGTGCATATTATCTCTGGCAAAGCCACGTGGCCTGTTGACCATGTTTTCCCAGGCTAACAGATATTGGTTCCCCTTGGTCTAACACCAGAAGCTAAGCTAACTGTTAATGTCAATCATCTTTTGTTTGTATTATGGCATCATCCTTAGAGAAGGTAGAATGCTGCTTAAGGCTAGGCTTATACTTGCCTGTAACACATAATCTGAAAGCTCAGTCATGTTTCTCTTCATAGGGTCCAGTGAGTTACATCTAAAGTCATTCGCCCCATATGGACTATGACAGTGTCATACCAGTACTTGTGATTAAGTGACTTGAGTGACTTAATGAATCCTGGCGCCTGACAGGCGGCTAACTGTAACCCATTCCTTATTCAGCCTGGTCAGGGTAACATCTGTGTGTTTCACAATGGCGTAACCTATAACAAATACGTTAGGTTTTATGGTGTCACTCTTTATGGGCTTATTTGTTAAGATTGTGTGTGTGTGTTGTGGTTGTTTTTTGCATTTTTATGTGCATAAGTGGTATCTGTTTCGCCAGCTTTTGATCTTTTGTTAAGTTACTACTGAGTACCTCTGCATATGTGTCCCTATTTAGTGTGGGAAGTGTGTTCATGCTGACAACCTGTTTGGCATTCAGTTCTTATGTGAGAGTGTTGCATCCAATTTTATTGTGTAACTACATCTCTCACATAAAGTGTTTTTTTCAGGAGTAAGTGGTTGTCAGTATACATGAGACAATTGCTACATTGCTTCAAGATGCACATGTCTTTCAGGATAGCCAAAGAAATTATGGGAAACTGCCCTTCCATGATAGCAGGCTCTCACTGTATATATTTTATTAGGGAAGGGAATTGGTCAAAATGACAGAACTGTGCTGGTAGCATCGAGACTACAAGAGGGACCTATGCTTTATGTAGTCTAAGCTTGATCGATAAGGTGACACTGCTCAGTGTGCAACTGAGTTGCTCCTAAAGCAGAAAAGCTTGGAAGGGTTTCAGTTACAGCTATTTGGGGAAAATCTGAGCTTCTAGGTGTTTGCATCTGTACAGGGCACTGCTAATTGACTCTGAGCAAAGAGCAGCACCACCCAAATGTGAGGCTTAAATATGAGCAAAGAGAAACAAATGTTAAGGTAACTACCAATCAGGAAAGCATACAAAAATCCCCAACTCAGACAGGTTAGATCAGTACACTTCTGTCACAAGGTTGCAGAAAACACCTCCTTAATGTAGAGCCCAAGTGTAACAAGACCAGACAAACTGCCTACAACAACCCTACAACTAACAAATACAATGTAATACAGTGCAATTAACTACTTAAAGCAGCAGTAAACAGTACCACTTTTATTTTTACTACAAAGTGCAAAAATAACAGCAAATAGCTTAAGAAACTGCTAAAGTACAGTCTCAGTATATAACAGAAGTGTAAACAAACAATGCTTAGAGCCCTTTTGTCTGTTTTCCAGCTCAGATAGACCAGGAAAACACCTACTGTCATTAGATGAATAATCCCAATTTATAAAGGCATTAAAACAATATAAGCTGCTTAACAACCCTTTCGGCCAATAAAACTACATTAAGAAATCTCAAGTGTTTCCTCAACCTAAACAGACCAGGCTACCTCCCAGTACACTCAATGGAAAATCCACTGCACTCTTGATGTAAAAATAAATGCTTGCTGGAGTTTAAAGATACACTACTTTATCCAACAACTAGCTAGATATTGAATTAAGAAGAAGTAAATCAGTAGAACAGACAATGAAAGATAAAATGCACTTTTTCAATATAAGCACAAGGAAAGGCAAATAAATAATTCAATATATCATCAGCAGTGTAGAAAGGGAGGAGCTTATTAAGCTAAATTTACAGTTGGGGTGGATAGCTTGAAATCACCAGATTTAAAAAGCAGATCAACAAAGGGTAACCACCAGCAGTGCTTTAGTTTATGCAGGCTTGAACTTTTTTCAGGGAAAGACAAAGGCCCAGAAATTCAAAATGTATTTAAGTATCACTCAGTTAACCAATGAAAAACATGTTAAATGTGAAGCCTAGATAATTTAGGTGTCTATCTCTCATACAGAACAAAAGCACCATGCCAAGCAGATTTCTTAAAACAGAAAGCAAAATGGAGCAGGTAAAACAGAAATCAGCTCTATCAGTCACAGACAAAAAAAAATAAGTTTACTTTCTTCACCCATCAGGAAATCACCAGCAGTGCTTTAGCTTATGCAGGCTTGAAATCTTTTCAGTAAAAGACAAAGGCCCAAAAGTTCACTGTGTATTTAAGGATCACTCAAGAGACAATTAACCAATGAAAAAACATCTGAAATATGCAGCCTAGATCATTTGTGTCTATCTCTCACACATAACAAAACAACAGGCCAAACAGATTTATTAGAAAACAAAATGGTGCAGGTAGAACATAAAGCAGCTCTCAGTCACAGTCAAAAAATATAGGTTTACTTTCCTCACCCAGCAGGGAATCACCATCAGTGCTTTTGTTTATGCAGGCTTGAATCCAAAATAAGTGTAAATAAGCCAAATAGACCACAGTTTTCTTCAATCCTATGCCCCCCCCCCAATATTTTATCTTATTGTTTAAAACCCCACTCTTAAAATGATTCAACTTGGAAACTCAGAGAAATGTAAAAGAAAATATATAAATAAATACATAAACTTTAATAAATCTTCTTTCAAGGCAGAAAGGAAAACTAAATACACACTCCCATATAGCCTAACTTGCACAAAATATATGAGTGAAGATACATTTTCTATATAACAAATCATTTTCCACATAGTCTTATTTCTAACCATATTTAAAATCACTATCCATTGCACAATCTGTGTCTCAACTTTCCCAGACCTTAAACTCAATATGACTAGCTCTGAATCAGAAAAATAAATCCCTGCAATAAGAGTAAAATGCTCCAAGTCTGGAGCAAACACATACAGATGGGAACTGACAAGCCAGTCCTTGCCAATGAGGGAGAGTGGCCAGAGCATAAGCAGAAGCCAAAGCATAGGGAGCTTAACTTGGAAGGGCAACAAATAGGAAGAGGTTGCTCGACAAAAGAGCAGAGGAGACTAACTTTTTACAGACCATCCTCTATCTTCACTACAGCTTCTTTATTATATTTTTTGTTATTTACTATGATAATCAGATCATCTGCTTATGTCATATATATTAGCAGCTCTACCAAATTCATAATCATAGGCATCCCCACTTGAATATTTCTTTTAGCATATTCAACAATCACATTCCACATCATTGGAAAAAAATGTCCTACTCCTCTGAAATTCCTGTTAAACTCCTTGTCTGATTTGAATTTCTTGAGTAATCCAGCCATTGACTAATGCTTTTGTATACATTTTTGAATAAACAGACTTCATCATTTGTACAAATTGTATATGCAGCCCATATCTGGTTAAAATGTCAAAAATATATTCATTATCGATACTGTCATACACCATTTTTACAGCACAGGCTATAATCTTATATCGATTATTTTTATTAAGAATATTATAAGTTACTTCCATAACAACACTAAATCTTTATTTTTATTATGATTATAAAAATTTCCTTTGTCCATTGCTAACAATTTTATTTAATCTCATCTTTAAAATTTTCATAAATAATCTATAGTCTACATTTTTCAGTCTGTGTGTCCTCCAACTTCTAATATCCTAGCTCATGTTTTATATATAAATTTCATTATGCCATCACATACTTTTTAACACTAATATTGTTTCATCTAAAAATTCATACCTTCTGTAAGAGCTCTTTTTTTCTCAATAGTTATTTTCTTATATATGTCATAACCTAGACCATCCAGTCCAGAAGAACTCTAGCTACTAACTTTTTTTTACTATGTCTTCCAATAAGTATATTTTAATCTTAGCCACTTTAAATTTCTTAACTACTTATTTAGCCATATTTTCATAAATTTTATTAATATTCCAATCAACTTCCTATTTTTTTCTTCCTATTGCTATATAGTTCAGACATATATTGTTCCATTAAATCCGTAATATCCTCAGAATTATATTCATTCACACCATTTTTCCTTTCAGTACACTTCACCCTGCCTTCATTTGTCTTACTTTCCCCCAGGAAATGCAAATATTTCTTTACTTTATTCCTTAATTAGTTTTTCTGTTTATACAAGTGACTAGTCCTTTTTTTAAATTTCCTGATATAACACATTATGAAGAATGTCCTTTTCATCATCCACAATATTCCTGTCTAGAAAATTTTCAACTTTTGTTCCTTTCAAATTTGTTTTTTTAATCTTATATATTCACTCATATTTCAATTTATAGGTAAGACACCATTGTTCATTACTTTTATAAAAAGGCTTCATTAATAGATGGTATTCCCAAAGTTGCTCCATTTATTTTTTTAATTAGTTGACAGTTACCTCTTGAATAATATTGTAATATTGTTTTATCTCTAACATACCCATCAATATTTGTGATCATTGACGTAATAGCGCAATGATCAGAAAAAAACAACATCATTTGTATTAATATCTACTTCTTCCAAACCTTCGGAAAATAACGTATAGTACATTTCTATTCTCAGCTTATCCCTGTTGCTCATGAATTATTCTCTGTCTGCAACTAACCACCATTTGCCTATACATTTTAATGTCCTTCACTGTCTTCCATTTAGTTTTTATAAAGTAAAATTAAAACCTCAAATTGATAATTATATCTATACTTACCAATACATAACATTTTAGCCCCCTAAACAATTCATCCCATTTTCATACATGGTGTGTAAGCACATAACACAATCAATCCCCATACATCACTACAATCTCTTAAAAAAATCACAAACTGCACACTGAGCTGATTTTACTACAGTAAAAACTAAAATATACATATCCATCTTCTTAAGTTGTATTGTAATGCATGCACATTTATCTTTGCATAAACTCCATATGTTTTTTTCTCATACGACAGCTTGTTTTTTTTCTGTTTAATCTAATATCATGTAAACCTATAACATAACATTGCTATACCTGACACCAAGTTAGAATATTTAATTTCCTTGTATCAGTAATACAACTATTTACATTTAAAAATACTAACTGTAAGTTAGCCTTTTCCTTTTTTGCAAGTTTTTCTGTAGCCATATTATTTCAGTTTCTAATTCTTTCCCCATTAGACTTATTTTCAATATTTTTCATTTTTGTTATTCGCCTTCTTCCTGACTTAAATTGTTAAACTGGATAGGCATCTCATCATTATCCAAATCCATATTCAGTCCCACATTTTTCATAATGCACATTTTTTTTGTTTTCCATATGTAAGCTGTATTCCTTATCATTACAAATTGCAGTCTAATTTATTATGTCTGTATCTTCATTATCAACTATTTGTTTAAAGTCAAAGTAAATGAAAAAAAAAACACAGGTAGAAACAGCTAGTGACTGATAAACCAAGAAATGAAATAAACAAAGCATTGGTCCAGTTTCACAGAAAATGTATTTAAAGTTAAGAAATTTCATCCACTTAATGTTAAACACTTTATCAGAACAGATCACAAACATAATTGCACCATTTAAACATATAAAATGAAACACTGTATTTCTATTAATTGTGGTCTTAAGGATAAGAGATACAAGGTGAAATAAATTGATTAGTTGGGAGATTCATGTGATTTAATGGTATTCATATTTAAATGGTATAATTGTATTTGTGATTTGTTCTGAAGTCTTTAACATGAAGTGTCTGAAAATGCTTATCTTTAATAAATTTCCTGTAGGACTGAACTGAAGTTTTTGTTTTTTATCAGTCAAACCAAAAATACTCATTACTACTAACTTTTTTATATTGAACTTCAATATTAGAAGCAATGCAATTCTCCACATTGAAAAGATTTTGGGGACATTCCTGAATCAAATGTTCATTTGAACCACAATGAAAACATGACTTAGACTAACCCCAAAACATAAGCATTCCTCTTTTCCTATTAAAAACAACATTAGGAATATGTAGAATGTTGCCATGTTTACTCAAAACACACATTTATTTCCCAGGTCACATTCTATAGTTTTCTGTTATCAACATATATTTAAAAAAAAAAAAAAATGTAAAAATAATAATAAAGTCTTAATGCCTTATCAATAATCTCAGCAGTTTTGACTTGAATGTTTAACCTTATTTGTATTTATTCATTTATTTTACATTTGTTTAATGGGGATGTCCGACTGGACAGATTTTGTCTCATTTCAGCCAAACCCTGGGGAAAAAAGCTTCATTAAAATCACAACACTATATAACAATATAATAAAGAAATGATTCATTATACATAACAGAGATAGTAGTAATAGTGATAGCATATACTAATTGCCTAAAAATCAAAATAACATCAAAGTGATTTATACAGATGCAGTTAAGCCAATACAAAAAATCCAAGATGTACAAAATAAGACATAAAGATTCCCTTAAAGATCAATGTTACATCAAAACAGCATTCCACAAACACCAGAGAGATTATTATTTGCCTATGGCAGCTCAGCTTAGACCAGTAGAATAAGTAATTTTCAATTTCATGTAAATAGCAGTAGCATTCCTTGTAATGAAGCATAGAGAAGAGCAGTGAGCTCTTTGTGGATGTACTAGTACAGTTTCAGAAATAGTTGCAGGTACAAGATGTGTGATCAGAGCATTTGGTTGTAGTGCTGGGTGTTTAGCCTGGATCTGAACATTTACTTAGATGGTACTGAGAAGAGTTTTAAAGGGGATTTTGTTGGATGTGGACCTAATGTTAAGTGGCAAAGTGCTCCAGATTTTTACAATGTAGCTAGAGTACATGGAAGTCACCAGCACTATTTCTTTTCATAATCATATTTGTACATTTAACAATATATTAATTCCATGGAGAACAAAATGATTTGGTATCAGGTGCTGCCAAAAAATTGTCTGAAAAAGTGTAATCTGAAAGCTGAATTCACAAAAAGTCAATTGACAATATTAATAAATGATCTAATATCTTCAGGGGCAATCCACTAAGGAACCATATTATTATCCCATACAACATATCTATCGTGCCCTCGTTCTTTTTTCAAGACTTGTCTGTGAACAGTATGTGACACACGTACTGCTGCTGTATTACGTACTGGACTACTCATAACTATTTCTTCATTGTTACATTAGTACTCTTTTGAGAAACTTAATGATGTAATAAACCAACATTTGCTTCTATAATACCTTTCTGTGTCTCACAAACACTCTGCAGACTAAGTTCCTCTGCTGTGACATTTTGCCATCTTCAAAGTAATCTGGAGCTACGCCTGACCAGGAAATGGCTCCATAATCTAACAGTTCTGATTCAGTTATTTTTCAAGCATCTCATCTTCTAAACCTCCATCTTGCAAAATAATTCAGTACTCCATTTTCTACATCATTTGTATCCATTTCTTGACCTGTTTTTATTGCTGCCACAAGCACTCATCAGCAAGATGTTCTAATGTTTCTCTCCTCTATCTTGTCTCAGCTTCCTCCATGATGATGTCTTCCAGTAACAGCACCCCAGCAAACATTTTCTGAAAAAACAGTAGGAGATGCTTTATTTATACATTATTCTACATTGTTTACATATTTTTGCAACCCCATATCCATTCTACTCGCATCATTGTTACACATTCTTCATCAATAGTACAACACAATTTTTGTACACACTTTTTCTATTCCCAATTCCCTAATTATCATCTATCTTTCCACAACCATTTTTATGTCTGTAAATACATATTCACCCCTTCTGTTTTTATTCTACAATGGTCCTCGATATCTTCCTTTCCACAATATCCATATTGTAACAACTATTTTATTTCATTTATCAAGACACACCATAAGAATATAGCAAGCATAACTGGATAGGCTAAGAAGCAGAATCTAGGACACAGATGATGATAAAGCAGAAATGAATTAAAAAGCAAGACCATACCAAGAAAATAGAGGAACTAGAGTTAATGGTGCAAATGTAAGCTGAAAAATTGGACAACAGGTCAAGAAAATATGGTATGAGAATAATTATACAATGACAGCTCATTTTTATTCAAAAACAAGCACACTGACTGGACAGCATATACTAATAGAATAATGCCTGGCCACTAAAGTATGATTGGATTTTCTATTGGACTATGCTGAGGGACAGCGCAAAATAAAAGAAAAATTGGGTATGTTCTCAAAAATAAAGAAAGAGAAATGTAATTGATTTTCCTTCAATTTCTGGTTGTCCCTCATAAAATAACCACAGGGAAAAAACAGCAATGGATTCTCCATTGCTTCTCCTGCACTAGTTGTGTATTGTGCAAATTTGGGGATGCAACGCCCACCACATTCTTAGCATGCTAGTAAAGAAGGATAAACAGGGAAGCACTCCAGCGCCATTAAACAAAGACATTATTTAAGAAAGGTAAGTTTCCTTCTTAAATAATGTCATTGTATAATAGCAGTAATCCACTCCTGGGGGTGAGTATATCATGGATTATTGCTTAATGGAAGTGCAAGAAAATCTGCTTGAGATGGAGATGAAAACAAGTGTGCTTGATTTAATAATGGACAGATTCATGGAGATTTATGCTCAGATACTCACGACAATCAGTGAAGCCACAGGCTTGGCAGAAAGTATCCAGGACTTGAGAAACAACCCAAGTATGTACTGGCATGGCTGCACTCAAAGAAGTAAAAACAGAACATTTTAAGACAAGTCCATATGTTAAAATTAATACTGTATTGTAGGATGTATATTTAGATGTTCAAAAACTTCTCTGATGTAATGTTTATGAGAAGAACTGCACTGGTGACATTTGTTACAAAACTGAAATGTATGGGGATAGCAACATGGATTAGCTATCCCACCATATTAGTTGTTCCTCAGAAAGGAGCACTTAGGCTGCAGTCCAAGGCAGATATTCAGCATTTCATTTAGGAAGTCTCACAAAGTGAGAGGAAATTCAGGGAACAATGTCAGGAGATATGACTATCTCATTAGAAATTGAATGTGAAATTAACTTATAAAGGGGAGAGGGGGAGCCTGAAGGACTGCCTAGGAAGTATTATGTCAACATACATGAAGGGAAGAAGGCATGACCCTAAGGAATACAATCAAATGTTAAGGGGAAGGAAATGAAGAGAGCAATCAGTGGAAAGAAAGGAGAGCAGGAGGACAAGATCAGTTCCTGATGCAATTCAGAGGGGAAGCCATGTAGCAAGTGCTGTGTGAGGAATGTAGGATACAGGAATCCAGAGTATGAAAAGAGCATGTGTAACAATGACACCTAAAGGAGGGACTGGCAAGACTATAGGCCTTTCGTGACATGGATTTCATGTTACTGCAGGAACATGACCTGTATGGAGCCTGCTGGTGAGATTTCCTATCCCTGTAGGCTGGCAGCCATACCCACCCACAATGTAGAGTGCTATGGTGTGATATTCCTAGATTCACAGGTGCAGACTGTGCACACTGTGATGGCGTCACAGTTGTGGTGGCGTTGGCACTTCATTGTTCAAATTAGTTGGTCCACTCCACATAGTCAAAAGCTCAGGTGAGGCTAATTAGGAGTTTTGGTTTCATTTACCTAAGCCTTTTTGTCTAATAAAATGAAGAGAATGGACCTGATTCCTAATTCAAAGTATAATTAAAGTTCATGAAATTAGTATTGTTTCATTCTTTCATGTTAGCCAAAAATGCTGTATGCAGCACCTGTAGTGTGCCCAGGGTTGACTCCTTGTGTAATTTATACAGTTAGATGTATTGGCAGCATACCTAAGTATGACTCTAGATTCCATTTTGTTAGACCCATTGCTCCTACTACTAATACTGCTGGAACAGTCAGGGTTTTATTTTACATTACTCTATTTTCTGCCTTCAAATCCTGATATTTTATGACTTTATAACTCTCTGTATATAAGACACTGTAATCAATGGATGTAGCAATTTCAGTGATCAATTCTACTTTTATCTTTTATTCATGGACTAGTATATAGGTTCATAGGTTGGTACTAGGCTATCGGCCCTAGGGCAAATACAAGCCAGGCCATAACAATTCCCTGGATATTTCTTCCCACAATATTTACTTCCCTGGACCCCTGTCTAGCAGGGCGACTAACGTGATCCCCAGGGTGAATTTCCTTTTGAAGAGGGTTAAGGAGGCGGTCTGCTTGACATGTATGGGCAGTCTATTCCAGAGTATGGAGAGTCTCTGGGTCAGGAACCTATCCATGCAGCGTGTTTTGTTCATTGTGATGACAAGATTTAGATCCCTGGAGCGTGTGGCTCTGAGGGCTTGGGATTTCTTTAAGGTGAGCATGTCCAACAGCTCAGGGTTTGACATGACCTTGTATGTTAAGCAGAGATCCCCTATGAGTAGATATGCCACAGAGTATAGCTGGAGTTTTTTTAGACAGCCAGCATAGGGCATTTGCCTTAGGCCTGTGATTCTTTTAGTGAGGTATTTTTGCAGCCTTTCAAGCTGTTGCAGATGCATTGTGAGGTATCTGAGATACTTGCATCTATTTCTAAAGTGTTGATAATGAGTGATGTCATGTGATGTGCACTTCATCATTTTCTGTAAAGCTGTGTGGTTCATGTTTCCAATGCTTCTCAGCTGCTTCTAAATTATAGTGTTCATACAATCCCAGGTGCAACAGTCTTGCCACATTATTGTGTCTTTTTGTATACAGGCCCTCTGTCATGAGTGTATCATACCCAGCAAGAAGATGTGTGACTGTTTCCAATTATTTTTGCAGAACCTACATTTGTCTGCTTCTCCCAAATGTTCATTGAACTTTGTAAACCAACGTGTACATAGTCCACTGTCCTTGACTTTCATTATTAACCTTTCACCTATTGGATTCAGCTCGCCTCTCCTTAGTCATTATTGTGTCAAATCCTGATCAACATGAGCCACTTCCAGAAGATCTCTGTACTTGCCACTATATTTATGGATTTTGCACATTTCTTTTCTTTTCATCTGATCCTTCTTATATTCTTTCTTTTGTTTTTTAGAACATTCAGTTGCCATCTGATTTTTATCTAGTTCTGGTTTAATTTCCATTCCTGCTTGACACCAGAATGCTTTGCCTAAACTAAGTAGAGAGGTCATCTTGTGCTTCCTCTCATAATGTTTTAAAACTTTGACTTTGTTTGGATCTGATGAGATCAGCAGATATGTATGCAGTCCCAAGACTGCAGAACTTTACATGTAATCAATTTCAAGGCAGCTAATACCTCCTTCAGAGCAAGGAATATATAATCTTGGTATACACTAATTGTTGTTTATCATTTCATAAGCATGAAGCATTTTTCTTGTTTTCCCGTCCATCTGATCCAATACATTCTGGCACCAGTAAATCACAGCAAAACTGTAAGTTAGAACAGGAAGAGCAAATAGGTTTATAGCCTGAACTTTATCCTTAAGCACTTTTTTCAATATTAGATTTTAGTCTTCTTCTGAAGAATTCTGTACCGAGTTTTATTCACATTTGTTCATGCTTTATTGCTGATCCTTCATCAATTCCCAAATATTCTTACACCCCCTACTCAAATTACTTTATATCACGTTTTTGTCCCAGAATGATATTTTTTTGGTACTGCAACTTTCCTGCTTTAAACGTTGCTTATATACTTGTACCAAGACCAAACGGCATTCTTATATCATCTGAGAAAGTTTTAATAACTTCCAGTTCTGCTTTCTACTCCTCATCTGATGAACAATACAGTTTTAAGTCAGCCACAAAAAATAGATGACAAGTCTTTAAGCAAGGTTGTTTTCTTGGAGCCAAATTATTACCATGACCTAATCTGTTAAGTAATAGTTTAATGGGTCATGGGCAAGACAAAACAATACCAGAGACAAAGAATCACCCTGTAATAACCCCCTTTGAATTTTTATCCCTGGGATAATAATTTGCCCTTTGTTATAGCTTGGCTGCAAAGTTTCTGGTCACTGTAATATAATTGGATGTATCCTATACATCTGTAAGCATTCCTTTATCCATGAATATGGGATGCTGTCAAATACTTTTTTGTAATCTATCCATGCTATACTTAGATTGTTCTCCTTTTTACAATTCTCTATTATGGCTTTATTTAGCAACATATCTTTTGTTTCATATGATTTTATTTTGTCACCCTTTTGTTCTATTGCCATAATTGAGTTTTTTCTAAATAACTATAAATTCTGTCTGCATCATTTCCAATGTATAGTTTGCACATCTTCAGAAAGCACATTATTGGTCTGTAGTTTTTAGGATAGTTCGTAGGTTTACTCTTGAGGTGGAGCATCGTTTTACCTGTTGTTAACCAGGTTGGTGCCTATTTGGGATGTGTATGTAAGTGTTTCTTACTCAGGGTTAAATCTTTGTATAAAGAAGTTACTATTTTTAGCCAGAAGTTAGGTACTACTCCTGGGCCTGGAGTTTTCCATTTAGAAGATTTTCTTAATTTTATTTCACTTTCTTTGGCCATTACTACATCCCATTTCATATCTGGTACATTTAAATTCCTTACTGTTTCTTTTAAGTTTTCTATCCATTTAGCATCTTTGTTATGTTATATTTTATATAGTCTTCATAAATATTTCTCCAAAATATGCCTATTTCTGCTTTTTTGGTGCTGTTTCTATTCCTTTTGCTTTGTTTCCCGATTCTAGTTCTAGTAGACCCGTGTCATACTGTCTGATCCAAACCATTTATCCATTTGGACCTTGACAGTATTATTGTAGCTGGCAGAAGATTCCACATCCAGCCTGCTCTCCAATAAAAGCTATTTTTTTTAATTTAATATAGAAAGGACTATTTAGGAATATAGAAAGGAGTCAGTTCTACAAATGAATTGTTATTTATTTGTCTCTCACTGGTGTAGTTTCACTAACCCCCCATGGGTTGAAGCAGTATTTTTTTCTTGAAACATTTGTAAATTATAATCCCATCACTTTTCTGTCAACTATAACATATTGCATAAAGTTTGTGGGACATCAGCCTGCCCTTAGAATTTAGCTTATTTGTCTGGTGAATGTTTTGTCACTCCCAATTTTTAAATTAACGATGCATTATGTAAACACACTGTCTCGCAGTGTTCTATACATGGCCTTTTCAGAGACCCATGCAAGGGGACCAAGACCTTTTTCCCTGCTAATAATGGTTTGCAATACATCTTTCACTGTTGGATAAAATTTCCTAATTGTGTTAAGAATGTTAGGATCAAACTATAGACAATTGTGTACTGCAACTCCTAGATCTTTAACCACTTTCGACTCTGGCAATATCTCTTGATCTAGTGCTTAGGGGTATACATTGCTTTCTGGCACAAAGTGAGTACTCTTTACTTATGTATTGTTTATTAACAACCACAAATGAAGTTCATCCAAAAACTGTTGCAGGTTCTTTTGATCTATAATGCTAGTAACAATAGCTCTGATGTCAGTGTCATCTGCAAATCTGCTTATCCCTATATTTGCTTAAAGGGAAATGAAGACAAATAAATTGGATAAAAATTATCTTAGCATGGACTTTGAAGAATTTTTATGACAGAGATTTTCTCCTCTGATAATGCAGACACAATTTAATATGACATTTCCTGTTATTGAGCCTGTTCTATAGCCATGATGTTGTGTACCTATTGATATGAAATAACATGGCCTGTAAAACTATTGAATGAGGCATGCAGTGAAATGCCTTGGCAAGGTCCAAATAGACATCAACAGGGAGTCCATGATCAAGCAACTCAATAAGATTTAAACAGAAGTTTAAAAGGTTAATTAGACAAGATTGACCTGATTAAAAAAAATAATAGTTTTTTTTTTCTATTTATCTGGGACCTGCTGCCCCCCATATGGAAGTGGATATGGCACTCTTCATGAGACCTCGCATGTCATAGTGCTCAGACTACATGGTCTCAGTGAGATATCAGCAGTGCTGAGTGACCTCTTCATAGATACTGTTCAATACAACAGTTTTCCCCTGTTAGCACAAGTAGCAGACTATGCCCAAATGATAGCCCTGCATGTCTGCTGATTGAGCTGAAGTTCACATGCATAGCAGATCCTGGCCATGACTTGGGAAGGCACTGATGATCCCTGCAAAGCTATCATAGAATGAATATGCTTACATCAGATTCAGAGTTGTGCTGGCACTCTTATTCAGAGGGACCCCCCCCCAAAGGTACAACTTAACTCGTGCTGTACAGTCTGTACTAGTGATGCAGATGAAGCCAAATGATCGTCCCTGTATAAGAGCCAGAGGACCACCAAGGAGACAAGTCAGTTCCAGTGTATCATATGACTCTGACTTGATCTGTGTTCTGTCATTGTCATCAGGCTCTGCACAGGTAATGATATCCTTCTGTTATCTCACCCCACGTTATATAAAAGTCTCAACAGCAGCAGTCCAGCATGGACTGTTAATACACAGTGCAAAACAGCACAGCCTGAGTTTAAATACCCATGCTACATGTGAGGTCCTGTGGTGTGCATGCAAATGGTGTACACGAAACTGCAGACACAGAATAGACATATATTTCTGTTGCCATTCCTATGTGCCTGAACATCTCATGTATTCATGGGAAACATATACATTCCTATTTGTGGCCTGCCTCCACTCTCCTTGTGCATAGCTGCGGTATTCTAATTCTGATTTGTTACTAAACTGGTGCATCCTCCTCTGAAATATTTGATGGTTGAAAAATTCTGACACCTGATTCCATTCCTCCATGTATGATAACTGTGCCTTCATCGTAATGCACATCTATTAGGCTTGCAAGTCAAGGTTCACACTAGCTAGCATATGGTCATTGTCTTGCTCATCTGTTACTCTGTTTTCTATGCATTCTACAACAGATCACAAATATGTACATAGATTTATAGCATGTATTAAGTATTTTTCACACTGCAGTGTTTCAACCATATGCTGCACAGCCCTTGCTTCAGCATGAAGGGCAGCTCCATGAATTCCAGTTTTAATGTGCTGCTAAATGAAAACGTTAATAATTTTAAATTTTAAAATAACATAAACTTATTGGATAATACATAAAAATCTTCAGTAAGGAATGAGTACTGTTTGTTACTGCAGCCAGCCCCTTAGAAAGCTGTATGTCCACTGTCTCTGTCTGTCTCTCTCTCTCTCTCTCTCTCCCTTTTGTATCTACCACATACTATTCTTATTCAGTTTTTATCTTTCTCTTGCTATTCATACTTATTTATTTGTGTATGTATTTATTTATTTACTATTTGTTAACCTCACATGACCCTATTCAGGTATGGACTATGAGACTGCAAGAGGCAGTTACTAAACATAACAGTTCAAAGGACAGAAAAATTGAAAAACACAAAATAACTGTATTACAGTATATACATAACTGTGCACCTAGCTTATATGTAATAGGTGCAATGTAAATGGCTGCCGTATGAACATATAATGTACAACGTTATGGTTTCTGCGGTGTACAAGAGCAAAGCCTTTGCACAGCTTAAAGATGTAGAACAGCAATGAAAAGATTTATACTTCCACGCCTGAGGCTATCGGTGGTATTATTCATTCTGGTTTACTGAAGCAGTCACTAGTATTTAATTCTAAAAGATGTTTTGTTTAGCAGTGTGATGACTTGCTGAAGACAGTCAGTGCTGCTAATAGACGCAGGAAGAGAATTCTAGACAGCTGGGGCAATTTTGTTGAATGATTTTTCTGCAATGGCAATAGTGAATGGAGACCTATGCATTATTATATCTGAAAGGTGCCTTAAAGAGCATGAATTACTGCTTATCTGGTTTCTATTGTTGGAATGAGGCAGTAGCTCTCATGAATTAATATAAAGGTCACTTTACTTAATAAAAATGTTACTCTGTCTTTCACTGAAAACTACACTGATCTTTTCAGAGTAAAACAGTGGTCGTTAGTGTTAGGGATTTAAAGAATAAATCTTAGATTTGTATTCTCTAATATTTGCAACAGAGGTAAGTTCTATGTGGGAGTAGCAAGGAAACGCTTAGTAGAGCCTATTGTAGCCTTGCCAATAGGACATTGATGGCCTGTCTAGTTACAGTGATGAGAGATTTTATAGGCTAAAACTCAAGAAAAAATATATCCAGCACAAGGAGAAGTTTCAAACAATTTGTAGGTATATTTATTAGGGCAAACCTCAAAAAATCCATAAGCAGCAAACCGGTTTCCGCTGAGTATTAGCCTTCTTCAGTGCATTAATGTGAACAGACACTTACCCGTGTTTATATAGGAAAATAATCAGAAGAATTGATTGCAATCATCCATTAATAGTTTAAACAATTAAGCAAATCAACTTAACTCATTCAGGCCACGACTGAATAGTGAACCTAGCCTAACAATCCAACCTGATTCTTTCTGATTTAAAATAGTATGCCATCTTGATTACATGTTTTGTTATGTTCAATTCTGTCAATTATAGTGAACGTGAACTTAGCTGTTTTGTGTTTCAAAGAGTGTTTATATAGTGCATTGGATAATCTATTATTCTTAATATCACTTAAATGTTCACTGATTCTGAATCTGAAAGGTCTAGATGTGTGCCCTATGTGGAATGCAGAGCAAAAGCAGGTGGCTAAATAGATTACCCAATCGCTACTACAGTTCCCAAAACATCTCATTTCATAAACTCTGGATGTATTTTTGCTGGTGAACTCCTTTATTTTGACTATATGTTTACAGGTGTGACAGTGACCACAGGCTATGCTGCCTGTCAATTTGTCTCCAAACAGTGTTGTTTGTTATTTGATCAACTCAGTGTGATGTTTATAGTGTGTAAAATATGAATTAATGGTTCTACCTCTCCGATATGAAAATAGACAATGAGATGTAAGACAATGACCTAATTTTTCTTGGGCCAACAAAATGTCCCAATGGTTATTGATGTCCCTGAACCAATTTGTATTAGATCCAAAAGTGGTTACTAACCTAATGGGTTGTGAAGTTTGTTTTTTAGAATTGGTTTGGTCCCTATATTACAATAGCTGAGTTCTGTCCTGTTGGACAGCAAACATTCATGCATGATTCAATGATTTTGCCTGATATCCTCTATTGAGAAATCTCTGAGTGAATCAGTGAGATCATGTTGGCAGGGCCCGTGAGACTGTTCAGAGAAACAAATCCATTTAATACGTAGATATTGAGATTTGGGAATGTTTCAGATGATGTGGTGCGGGTGATGGCTAGAAGCATGTAATAATGTGTTGTACTGTGGGAACTTTCTATGTACCTGTGTCTCCAGAGTATGATCCATCTGTCTAATAATGGAGGCATCTATAAAAGTGATATTGTGATATTCAATACTGAGTGTAAATTGAATCCCCCATTTATTTTCATTTAGATATTCTACAAACTCCTTGGCATAAGGTATATCACTCTGCCATACCACCCAACAGTCATCCAGATAGCATCTCCAAATATCTGTCTGGTCCAAAAATATGTTGTGATTGTCATCATATATCAATTGTGCCTCCAAATATCCCATAAAAAGGTTGGCATAGATGGGAGCAAAGGATGCTCCCATTGCCATGCCTTGGACCTGCCAATGACACCTCCCATTAAAGTAAAAAACATTTTGGACAACACATGTTCCATCAAACAAACTAATAATGTGTTGAAACTAGGAGTGTATAAGTCACATCTATCTAGCCAATATTGGATAGCCTCTAATCCCGCCCAATGTGGAATGATAGTGTATAGGGAGGTGACGTCAAGTGTACATAGATACCAACTGGATTCTAACTGTGTATCTTGAATAATATTAAGAAATTGTATGGTGTCCTTAATTCTAGACCTAACCAGAAGTAATAAGGGCTGTAAGTATTCAGTTAAAAAAGCTGATACAGGTTCCGTTAATGAACCCCTGCCAGATACAATTGGTCGTCCTGGAGGATTAGTAGGATGTCTGTGTATCTTAGGCAATAAATAAAGATATTGTGGTTGGGGGTCAGAAACCTTGTGTTGTTTGCAAGTTTTTTAGCTAATAATGCCTTCCTCTGTGGCTAGGTCTAGAAAATAATCAATTTCCTTCTTAAAGTTAGGAGTTGGATCTATGACCATCTGTATATAGGAATGGACGTCTGATAGCTGTTTTACTGCCTCGGTCTGATACATATCCCAGTCCGTGACAACTACTTCCCCTCCCTTATCTGCTGGCAGAATGACTAGATCATCCTTCTTGCTAAGATATTGTAGGGCTAACTGTTCAGGTCTGGGTAAATTAGGCTTTATATGATGTATTTCATGATGACAATGAAGATATTTGAGTACTCACTCCTTGAACACGGAGACATGTTTGTCCATGGGAGGCATAAAACTAGATTTCCCATATCAAAAATCAGTAGAACTTTGAGTATCCTGTGTATCAGAAAATAATATTTTTAAGTTAAGTAATCTGCAAAAATTATTAACATCATGTACGAAGGTATGTTCAGGCACTAAAAAAGATGGAACAAATTTGAGACCCTTATTAAGTAGTTTTATTTCAGCTTCTGACAGGTTGTAGGAGAAGATTTTGTGCACATTATCAATGTTCAATAGGATGCTATCTTCTCTAATAACTGTTGAATGCTGTGTATGCCTTCTGTGTTTTCTACCCCCCTCCCCCACGTTTCCTACACCTAAAGGGTCCCTGTTTGGTTTTCTTTTGGCCGCTAGAGATTCTTGGGTCGAAAAAGAATCCAAATCAGTGATGGAGGATGAATCCTCACCTGATGTTCCACTATAACCCTGTTCTTTATTTTTGAGTATAGATCATGGTCTTTTCTTTCTATTGGTTACCTTGGGGCCAGAGCCATAAAAGTGTACATATTTCTGTGTAACAAAGGGTTTACCCTTATCATAATCCATGGTATCTCTCTCAAATTTTTGGGTTTTCTTCTTAATCACTTGTTCCTCTAGTAGTGATAAATATTTGGCCAGATTATTCAAATGTTTGTTAAAAAAGGGCTCCCCTTCATAAACTCTGACTTCCTCACAATTAGCAGTGACATCCAATATACATTGATTAATAGTTCTTTCATAGTAATCATTCAGGGCATCCACAAAAAACATGTCAGCTTTATGTTGTGCTTGGCTCCAGTCATGAGATAGTTGGATCCGGACTTTAAGGCCTCTTGGTGTTATATCCTTTAGCTTATAAGCTTTGAATAATTTAAGATGCCATATGTTGGACCTCAGTGTCCTCATATTTTTTGTTATTTTTTAAATAGAATACCACTGAGACTGTCCAGATCCTCCCTTACTGGATTGGAATTCATTGAACTGGGTTGTGCTAAACCAAAAATTTCTAGATTTTCACGGTCAGCTGACAATCTTTCCAGTAATTTGGTGAGATTCATATTTAAAGGTGTTTCAAATTAATAAATGAGTTGCAAAATGTCTTGCAGCCGGGCTTACTAAGTCAAGGGGATATAACTGGTAGATATGAACTTATTCAAGGTATTAAACCACTCTAAAAATGTTTCAATATCCAAACCAAATAGGGGGGGGGGAGAAAACAGTATAAAATGGAATACAATTATAAGGTCAGCATATAAAGATCAGGCGTGAGTAAAAAAAAAACATCATAAACCACTCAATTTGTAAACAGAAATTGGTGGATGAATGTGGTCAAGAAAGGTTATAAATGGCCTATTAAAACATTTTTTGTTTGTCCAACTTCACCTAACAACAATAAATTATAAACGGATGACTGACATTCGTCTCTGCTATCCAATAGTGTATGTTCTGAATTTGTTGGTATAGAACATCCAAATAAAATCAAATCATAAAATAAAATGGTGTCTAGTACATAATTAAAGTATGTAAATATATGGCAAACATTGAAGGTTGGCCGACAATCATCTCTGCCACCTATCAAACCTCCTTAGGGCCTGGGAGGCTAATGATTTCTTGTATCTGTAAAAACAGATTATTGTATTTGTAGGCTACCCTCAGTTGTCCTAAAACACTAATTCAGCTCTGGGTGAAATACAACTCCCGGATATTTCTTATAAGTAACCACAGTATGTGGATCTATTAATGTTGTGGAAGTGAATTTGGCCAACCTTTGAGGTGTTCCTGGGAGCATTACAGTTGATTATTCAAATTACTCTATGGATTTTTGTTATATCATGCCCTGTAGCAGCGCATTTCAGAATTCCTCCCATTCTGTGAAGTAGAATTTTTCTCATATGTATTTTATATTTTGGAAATCATATCCTGTTCTACTTCCTGTGCTCATTCTGCTAACTTTTGTCTCCTTTGTTAAATTTCTTACCAGAAAGAGTGTCCATGGCATACACCTCATGTGGTGTTTATACTAACTAGGTGAAATTTAGGGAGGCAGAAGGGAGCTTTTCCTACTCTTTTGATAAGTGCTGTGGGATCTTTTACATCTCTTAAGCTACCACCAACTAAGGCCGATGGAACCATGGTTTAAAGCCTCATACTAAGGATGGCACATTCAGGAGTGCAACACCCCCTTATGCTGCATTGCATTGTTAGAAATTGGAAAATAATCTAATCACCTGGTATGGGAATAGAACCCACAGCCTTCTGCTCTTCAAGCACCAAAGACAACTGTATTTGCTTCTTTTTGAGCCACTGCTACTATGAAAAGGAAAGGAAGTGTTAAACTAGGTAAGTGGACTAATACTTGCAGCTCTTTTCCACCTGTACCCCAGCTCACAAGGGTAACAGTGATGATTACATTTAGGGATAGTTTACAATAGTCGCTAAACACCCTGATTTTGGCAGGTGACAAAAAAATCAGAGTGCCTTAAGGAAACACATGGATGCAGTGAGAACAGGTAAATCCCCACAGTTTGTTCAGCTTGTAATACTACAGTTTGGCCCAAAACTCTCCCAGTTCAGTCTGTTTTCTAGTTTTAAGTTTTTACTTTCCCTCCTATTTTATGCAACTTTGAAAACAATGATTTCCCTGCAGTATATTTAACAGACAAACTGTCTGTTCTGTTACTGTTTTTCTACTTTCAGCCAAGTGAATATTTTTTTCTGTCCACTTCTCCCTCCCTCCCCGCAATACACATTTCCAAAGCACACATACATACATACATACAGACAGACACACACACACCTTTCACTTACCTGAGATTATTCTCCTCCTAGCTGTGACTGCAGGAAGCATTTTTCTCTGTTATACAATTGAATTTCTAACATTCTGTCACAAGCCTTAGTGATGATCAGAAGTTAGCTCACATCACAGTAACTTTTTATTCTTGCTAGTGTTTGTTTCCATACTCCTGAGACTATGCCACAGATTTTGTGTCTTTTGGCTTTTTCCGGTTAGGGGTCGCCACAGTGGAACTCCAGTCTTCTAATGATTGGCAGTAGATTTTTACATGCTGGCTTGCCGGGCCTAAGCACAACCTTCAACGAAGGAATGCCCATTCACGCATGTCGCCACACAGAAGACGCTCTAACTGAGAATCGAACGAGCAATGTCTAACTGTGAGGCGACAACGCTACCGCAGCACCACCACTGCAGCTGAGACTATGCCACAGATATTTCTTGTAAATCCAATGTCAGTAAGAGAAGCAAAAGAAAACATAGTGACCCTCTTTCAGTCTTCAAATTAAACTAGGTCTTATCTTCCAAGGCAGTAAATGGAGGAGTATAGAAACTTAAATGATCAATCCAACTATCTTGGGTTTGAAAACACCATTCAGCAACAGTAGCTGATTAATATGGGAGTGTGAGCAGCTAACACCGTGACCCATACAAGAGGTATGAAGCTGCAGGTATCAAAAATACTGGACTATCCACTAGTGGAGTGCATAACAGTAAATGTCTGCTCAACTAAAGAGACTTGTAACTAGTATAGGAGAAAGACTACAGCAGGAAACTGCCTTGCACTTTACTCTAGTGTGTCTCTTAGGCATATATCTGGGCCACATAAGGCATAATGATCCTGACATTGCCTAGTGCACCCCACTAGAGGGAGCTGGGCCCTTTTGGGCCAAGTAGGTCCAACTAGCCTAAGCCTGACCCTGGAGCATGCTGTGCATACTGATTTGACTACACCTGAACCCATAAAGAATGAGTGTCTGTGATGCACTTTAATTCCATGACCATTTACTCATACAGATGAAAATTAATGAAAGCACACATCAGTAGCAGGTTACTGCATTTAGGCAGGCATCATATGAAACAAGACATCTCTACTAAAATTAAAGGTAAATATATGGGTGTGACACCCCTGCACTAGCCCAGCAATCAAGGAGCCTCAGTCCTCACCACTGGCAACAGTGGGGAATGTACACACTGGGAGGATGACAAGTACACACACAGTAAAGTGCAATTTCCCTTAAGAGCACACAGAGATCACGGTCAGTCTGGGGCTGGTTTCTCCCTTTTTCTCCAGATCCCCAATAAGACTCCCCACTGGCACAGTTATAGGGTTGAGATGTCAGCTGCATGGCCAAGCTAAGACCTCCAGAACCCTCTCTGTCCAACCAGTGCTTTGTGTCCCTCCCCAAGTAGCTGACACACATACTCACACTTTGAGATTTGATTTATATACAAGCACACACACACACACACACACACACACACACACACACACACGCATACACACAGCTGGAGAAGGCTGGCACAGGCTTACTATCTATGCCACCTTTTTGCCCAGACTATAAGGTAGTTCCAGCTGCCATCAGCCAATTATTTATCAGCTACTTGAGGCTCTTAACAAAGGATGTCCAATCCTACTGTGTAATGTTGCTAAAAATCCAAATGGTAGTCTGACCAAGACTCGGAAGGCTATTTAGGAGGGCCTGTACAGTGTCACCAAATACATATGCAAGTACTCAAAGAGCTTAAATATGTCTCACAAATATCAACCACAAAGATAGGTTCATAATCTCAGGAAATATTTTAAAACAATATTGCAGGACAGTCTCAAATAAATACAGAAAACTATATTCCTATCTATATCTAAAAGAGATGCTATACCCTAGATCTTACTTACAGCAAGGCAAGTGCAGATGGTGATGATAAGTGAATGTTCTTGCTAGGTCCAAGACAAAATGCAAAATGCACAGTGTCTCTCTGAGAGAGTTCTTAAATTAATATCAAATATTACTGTTGGGTTAGCTTGGATGACATCACTTTTTGTCACCTGACTTAAGTTCCCAAGCTAAACCCCCCATTGTAGCATTTGACATCTCCTTGTGAAAACTACATAGCCTTCAGATATTCACAGTTGCTAGAAGACATAAAACAATAAAACACTTACAAAACAATGCAGAAAGCACCTTAGTTCTAGACATCCTGTTGCCTTGCTACATTGAAACTAACTTTTATAACACAATCATAAAACAATTTAATTTACACTTATTTTCTTGAAGTTTTGCAAGTTAACACTGTATGTTCCAGTTTCTACTATTAAAAACATACATTTGCACAGGTATATAGTTTATATACATTTCTGTTCTTTTTCAGTAGGGTACACTGTGGACACATCCTTGAAGCTCAGTAGTGTACAAACCCTGTTCAACACACACTTCTGTACCAGTAGTTTAATATACACATAACTTATAGTTCTAATACATTTGGTAACAGAAGCAATTGCATCATGCTGGAATTCACAAATGACATATAACTGTTTACAAAATTACAGCTAGCTAGGCTGGCAGTGTCTCCTTTTGTTACATTTTTATATAAAATCATATTAATATTCTCAAATGACATATAATTATTTACAAAAATTCCAGCTAGCTGGGCTGGCAGTATTCCCTTTTGTCACAATGAGTTATAGTTATAACACAAATTGCAGAATTCATGTTAAAAACTGAAAATGTCTGTACAGGACTGGCAAATTGTGAGACATCACTTGCAGCTACCTGAAGCAGTTAAGAAATTTAATGCCAAAAAATAAATATGCAAAAAATGTATATTTTATTCTGCAGGAGAGCTGTACTTCCTGCATAACTTTACAGGAGATATTCTCATGGCTTCTCCAAACTATACTAATTTTGAGGTCAAATTACCCTGCACTAAGAGAAGTGTCTGATTTTGCTGGAAATATCAAGCATTCCCTCTGAAGTCAAAGTAATGTGACCTCAGAGTTATTATAATAAGTTAGTTTGGATGTGGAAGAGTGCCCTTTAAAATACAATCTGTAATGTTGTAATTGTATAGAATTAATGTCACAAATACTGTCACATTATAGGAAATTATACCTGACTTTCTTTTTTCAAAAAGAGAAAAAGAAAGTATATCCAGAAGTTGATGTAAAATGAAAACTGAAACCAAAAAACCTCAAGGATTATTAGTAACAATGAAAATTTTAATAGGGAAGCAACATTTTTTGATTAATTTATTTAAAGAGATTATCTCATTAAAAATCAACAAAAAAATGCTCAATAAATCTAAAACAATAGGCATACAAATGTTACTCCTATTATCAAGAGTGGGTTGCCAAACAATGTTACTATTAATAACTAAAGTTTAGGAATGATTTTACAACAGCGTTCCAGTTCCTTTTTTGATTGATAGTGGTGGCATTAATGGGATCATTTATGGCAACTGGAAGATTATATTAGAAAATAGTGATTTAAGTAATGTTATTGTGGTAAAACCTAATTTTCTTTTCAAAAACATGCTTAATTTGAAAATTATGTTGGAAACAACAACAAAGTTCCCTTGCTGAAATCTTCTAAACCACAATGTACGTTCCCCTGTAACTGTTTTAAACAGTGCATTTTCTTCACCAATAACCATATTTTGTTTTTTAACCACTTAAATAAAATGTTTTGTATTTCAGGAAGATTTGATTGCAGTTTAGCAATGACGGTGTACATCACTAGGTGTTCCAGCTATGAGAGCTTCTACATAGTGAAAATTTCACTGAGACTGTTACAGCAAATGTATGAACACCAACTAGCTATTAAAAGCAACAATGTTAATAATGCAATTTTAAGCACAGTTTGATTTGTGTAGTAAATAATTATCTTTCAAAGCAGCTGAACAAATTAAGCCCGATTTAAGAGGTGGTAATATTAACAGCATTTTAGAGACTAGAGAAGTTTTTGGACAAACTTTACTTGAGGCCAATAGAGCCCTTGGCCTCAACAACCTGTTCTTAAGTCACACAATTTGGTCACATAACGTTTCAAATTGTTGCTCACTTCTGATGAAATTGTATGTATTGTATGAAGGATTGTTCTCAGCTTATTAAATTAACTGTCAGTCAGTTGTTATTTTTTTGTTTTTACTTTTCTTTTTCCACTGATATTTTTAAAGAATCATATATTTTGAGGGTCTCATTCCTAAAGTCAAATAAACCTATTCAGCTATGTGATAGTCATCTCTGCCATGTATCCCTAGCCATATGATGTCTCCATTTTCCTTTTATCCTTTAATGCACACATATCCAGTTTTTCTAGTGTCCCATACACTGAATCCTGTGTAATCTACGTGACCCTCCTATATGTCTTTCTACAGTCTTAAACTCCTTGTACAGTCTTTAGAAATGTCCACAGTACTCCACATCAAGTGACACAGACATCCTGCTGAATGGTAAGATGACCTAGAAATTCCTGGACCATCCATAGTCCTAACTCTGAATTCTAACATATCTGTATTTCCTTAGCTGCTGTTTTCAAACACTGATTGATGTAATTTATGAAAGGCATGAAATACATCTGGTTTACCTTAGTCACTCCTTTCAATCACTATTCAGTGTGATTTATTAAAGGTATGAATGTCACTTAGATTTCTGTCCCCCCTCCACCTTTGATCTGTTGGCATTCTTCCCATTTTGTCATCAAACACACACGCACACACACACACACACACACACACACACACACACACACACACACACACACACACACACACACACCTTGAGAGCTTGACCCTTTATTTCCTTGCATTGAGTTATAGCTTCCGTTTGTCCACCCATCTTTCTATTCTCGTTGAATTTCCATTCTTACCCTGCTCTCTGCTACCACTGCACCTATTATGGTGTTATTTTCATACATATTTGGCTTATTTTATACTTTGTTGTCATAACGGAGACGTGTGGTCAATAGTTAAGCATTGGCAGTGTATCTAATGCTTGATATCATGCACCGTGGTACTGATTCAGTTCCATTAACAATGCTGCTGCAAACATTTCTAAAATATCTGATGCTAAATTTAGTCCACAAACTAAGCACAAATTTTAATAAAAAAATCCTTTTCATTCAGAATTACTCAGAACTCCCCTCATTGACCAGTCAATTTACTATTTAGTATTTTGTTAAGTAATTTCATTACTGGCTATGCAGCGTTTTACCGAATAAGAAAGAGTACCAAGAAATTCTTTACATTTCTTTAGTATTACATCATAGTTGGCATATAGCCTCACACCCATCAGTCAAAGTATGAGGGAGTTCTCTGGCTCCCTTTCTAATGACTACATGTTAAAAGGTGCACCCTATTCCACAATGAAAGTGTAGATTTCTTATTTGCTCCTCCCACCAACATGAGAATATTTTTTTCCTGTCTGTTTAGTCAAAGAAGCAGAATGCAAAAATGACATACGTTAAAAATTGTCCAGCACATCTGTCAATCTCTTCCAGCTCAGTCACATTAAGTACTGCAAACAAAACACACATCTTACTAGCTCCTCCAACTTCTTCCTCCCAGCTCTCTTCTTAGCTGTATTTTCTGCCCTCCATGACTGTCTCTAATCACCCCATTTTGTAACTTCACAGCTAACAGAACTTTTGCAGGATCCACTACTTTCCTTGACTATATCCTAAACTGTTATCTCGTTTCTCATACATATTTAATCTAACATTGTGAGTTTCTGCAACTAACTAAAATAACATAGTATACATACATTTTCTGACTATGCTGCTACTATGCATTGTAAAATATGCTGAATATGTAAATAATGTAGAATGTTTGTGTAATGTAGGTTCATAAATTCATAAGTTCATGGATTAGTTCCAGGCTAACTGCCCTTGTGGGCTTGTTTAAGCCTAGCCAATTACCCCATGTAAGAATCAAACTTTGCACCTTATGTCTGTAATTCATATGATGCTTTCTCTGAATTTACTAGCTCTACCTGTTGTAAATACTGCTTTGTGTTGCTGTTTTTTTTAATATATTGTACATCAGGCTGAGCTTGAAATATGTCTTTCTATGGAACAGTGCTTTATTCGTGTAAAACATTTTAATAAAAATAAATCTCATGTACTGTCTGAGATATGCTATAGTTTATGCACAACAAAAAGAAAACAGAAATAAAGAAGTTGTACACATAGTCATCCTTGTGGATGAACCACTCTGGCTGTAGGTAAACTGGAGTCATCCACAGGCCTGGCAGTGGATTACTGCTTCACCCTTTTATGTTATACAGCCTAATCCCTGCTGATAAACTGTATGAGACAGATACATTTATCTGACTGCTTTATTGTTTTTAAGCTAATTTTCTGTCTATAAAATAATGTTCAGAATTTCAGGGATACAGATCAATAACTACGCTGCAAAAATTAAATAATTCAGAGTGCACCTGCCACATATAATTATAATTAGCAGTCTGCAAATTACAGCTACATTTCTGATGGCACAATTTCGGTTGTCTCCTGTACTTATTAATAAAACAAATTACACAATTAAAGACTGTACATTACAAAAAATATTCTAAGACATAGGGCCTGATTCCAGAAGACTTGCTCTCAGTGTAAATGACCACAGTGAGTGTTTTTGTCCCTCATTGTGACTTCTTCACATGGCGCTTCATTCATGATCCTGCACAAGACATTGATGCAACAGAGCTCAGCAGGCATATCACATGCAGTAACCTCGCTGATATAGTCTGGAAGTAGCTTTAGCTAAAGATACAGTGTCCCTTGTCTGCTACTACTTTTCAAGCTCTGATCATAATCTGCCAAGTTCTTTCAGGCAGACTGTCTCTCAGTGCACTCTGCAGCAGGAAAGCCAGCAACATTCTCAGTATTTATATGAGTCCCAGGCAGGATTTTTTGTAGACTTCAGTTCTGAATTTTAGAAGATGCTTACTTGTTTCCACAGTTACATACTTCTACCTAGATTAACATCTTATAGGTTCATAAGGTTATAGCAGGCTAGCAATCATGGAGTTTTTATAAGCCTAAGGCTTATAGGCCTTACAATGCCTAGGGGGTGTTGTATTCAATGATCGGCCTGATGAGAGCAGACTAAAGTGCAACAATGACTTTCTTGGACTTAGATGCCATACCCGTGCTTATAAGTTGAGCAACATAGAATTATTTCCTTACTATCTTAGACACTTGTTGGCTGAAAGCCAGGTTACTATCTATATACATACCCAAATCCCTAATTATGATTCTACTGCTAGGGGTGTGTTATCGATGAGGTAATTTCCCAAGGTGTCTGACTTCCCAAAGGGTACTGTTATGCATTTCTTGGCATTGAGTTTTAAGCTGTGGCTTTGACAGCAGTCATTTGTCTGTGTTAGCCCTTCCTGTAGGATGTTAGTGTCTTGGTGGGATTCTATGACTGCTCCCAGTTTGTAATCATCTACTCATCTTGAGAGAGCATTGTGCATAACAGAGTTAATTTTCATTTTCAAACTTCAGTACATTCACACAGTAGCAAACGTACTTTTCTGTGTTTTACATATTTACAAAAAGACATGCAATGCAACCTCTTTTATTTTTATCCCATAAAGAACTATATGATTTGGTTCACTGTTTCTACATTTCCCTTGTTAAAGATCAGTTACATTTTTCTTAGATTATTACATCTTTTCACACAGTGCAAAAAGTACAAAAACTGCAAACTACTGAAGACTCAAACAGATAACCAAACATTTGTCATGTGCAGAAGGTTCAAAGATACATCACACTCCTTTTGAGATAATATGAACAGTGCTTGTTCTTTACACCCCCCTCTCTCTCTCTCTCTCTCTATATATATATATATATATATATACACACACACACACACACACACACACACACACACAGGGGGGGGGGGGTTATGCCATAAGTCATGACAGAGTGTGCATGATAGAGATATTTCAGCATAACAAGGGGTATTGTGAGGCATGAACCTTAACAAAGACTGCTGTACATTCCCTGCGCATGTATTTGTACCGTACAAACCACAAGTGTCTTTTTGCACTTTTGCATAAGTAACACCCATACAAACAGACCAAAGAGAGCAGCTGAATCCACATATTTTTTAACAGTTAAGTGGGTTCATCTCTAGATCATTTGTCACCTAGAACCTCAAGCTTAGTACAGAGAATATGAGGAAAAGATGAAGCTATACAGAGTCTGGGCCAGTTCTCAGCTGCTTCAGTAGCTTAATGGTTGAGCAACCATAACAGTGATCTGGAAGGTGTGAGTTCAGATTCTGACAAGCACTTGTTGTGCTCCTGGACTTTGACAAGGCTTGTGCCTCTAAAACCTTCTGATTGATACAGCACTATAAAACAAACCTCATCAAAGCAACACTGCAAACCAGGGAACTCAAATAAAATGCCGCTGTTTAACCATTTAAAAGCATTTTATTAAAATTACACACATTCAATTGAGTTTTAGCTTCTTTATCGTTGACATTGCTTGCTTGAATAAGGGGAAGTCCCAAACTAGTTCCAGACGACCCTGGGCTTACATTGAGAAAGCTAGATAGACCAGAATAAATAGCTTGTGAAACCTGCTCACTAATTTGTTGTATAAGAGAGGTTAAGTTGCCATTTCCTTGTGAATGGACTCCAAAGGCAATTGCTGACTGGGAACCACTGGCATCCAAACTGCTACTGGAGAAGACATTTTACCACTCACTGTAGTAAAAAACCACGAACAAGGAATCCACAAAAAATCTCACCAAAGCAACACTGAAAACCAGGGAACTCAAATAAAATGCCGCTGTTTAACCTTTTAAAAGCGTTTTATAAAAATTACACACATTCAGCTGAGTTTTGGCTTCTTTATCATTGACATTGCTTGCTTGCGTAAAGGGAAGTCGCAAACTAGTTCCAGACAACCCTGGACTTACATTAAGCAAGCCAGATAGACCAGGATAAATAATTTGATTGTGATATGTTCTACATAGGGGATACATATAGAAGTTTTAGGGCTCATCTACAAGAACATATCAGGGATATAAGGAACAAAAAACTAGAAAGCCCTTTAGGTAGTCATTTTGTGTTATTAAATAATTCCAACCCAGAAAGTTTGAGGGGCTGTGTTTTAGAACAAATAGAAGTTGGTTTAGAGAAATGTATTAACTTAAAAGACAAACGTTTGAAGAAGGAAACTCTTTTTTATTCTTAAATATGGTACTTTGGAGCCTTTTGGGCTCAACAAAGAATGCAACTGGAAGTATATAATTTGAATTGATTGGCTAATTGTATAACTGATTGTTATTAATTCGCTTTGTATTTAAGTAAAGTTTATTGAACAAATTTTTACTCTTTGAAGGCTGTGTAAGCCAAGGCGCTAAGTATTTTATATAAAATTTTGTATGGTGTTCAGTGGTCTTTTGTCATTATTTATATTTTATATTTTCTTGAGTTGTATTTAAAATTTGGATGGCCACTGATCCCTTTAACAATTTGCCATGTCCCTTTAGGGATGATACGGTCGATGGCAGCCAAAGAACTATTGAGCAGTTCATCCTACAGTTGAAAGAGAGGGGTTCCAGGACTATGGAAATGGTTGGTGCTTCTACTGTACATGGTGCTGTTAATATCGATGCTCAGATTCCGGTGAATGTATGGGACCGTTTTATGGGTGAGCGTGAATGCCATTTTAATAATCTTTTTCAAGTGCTAGACTCCTGAAATATGGCTCCATTGTCTGCAGAAGTTTTGAATTTGAAGGATAAGCTGAAAAATGTATTTCAAAAAGAAACAAGCACCCATATAAACATTTTATGTCTACAGCGATATGTGGAGCTTAACATCACTCCGAGAGGTCTGGGAGGATATAGGATGCCCATTACCCCATTTGATGAGGGAAATCCAGATGATATCAATTTCCACAAGAGATGGATTGAAGCAGCACATCAGTGCTCTGTAGAATGGGTTTGCATTCTTATTGAAAGGGATGAACTCAGAAATACGGTGACTTAAAGAGGAGATTGGACTGGTGAGTGTTGAGTTAGATAAACTTCTCACATCAGTTAAATTGACTAATATGCTTGAAGAGATTAATACCAGCCTTGCCGAGTTTGAGCATGAGATAGTGGAGCGAAAAAGTTACAAGATTAATAGGGACATTAAAGACTATAATCTTGATAAGGCATTCCTATGGAAATGTAAAACCAATAGCTTGTCCTCCAAAAGTAGGAGCGGCAACAATCATGCTAATAATGTTTCCACTTCCACTTCAGTCTCTTTTGCTACATCGGAAGAAGGGGAGTTGAATGCAGGGGCTGATAGTAGTGTTGAACATTTTCCAGCATTACCTAATGCACAAAATCCAGACAATCTACAGAGATGTTTTTGGAGTAATAGCTCCACAAAATTTGACTCTAATAACAGAAAACAGGGCTCCAATGAGTAGGGCAAACAGAAGAATTATGAAAGAAAAGGACAATACAATAAAATAAAATGTTGGAACTAACAAGTGTAACATTGTTAATGATTTGCAAATAGTTAATGTGTCGAATTGTGATATTTCTGATGTTATGTCTGTGTTACATTTACGACTTAAATTTATACCAACTGCTCTACCTAGATTACATACACTTAAAAGTGAAATATTTTCATTTAGTAGAAAGTTGCATTTAATGCACTATTTTAAACAGGATAATGATTGTGTTATGAATGAACCTGATAATAGTCTTAATGAATTGTTTTACTCATGTTATTCGTCACAGGAAGACTTGTTTGATGGTGATGCTAATGCTTATTGTAAGCTCAATACTGATGGTATTTCAGTTGAATTATTTTATTCACCCTTTTTTGAATAATACTATACAAGGATATATTTCCACTTTAAATTTTGAGGTGGAACAATTGTATTGGAAATGTGTGAACAATATATCTGAAGTGTGCTTTAATTTAACTAAGCAGCAGTGGTTAGCCCTATCAGAGTTTGGTAATGATAGAAGATTGGTGGTTAAACCATCAGATAAGGGCAACCAGATAGTAATTATGTACTACACTAAATATTTAGATATGTGTTATGCACACCTAAATAACATGGAAGTTTATGAGAAATGTGATATTTCCGCATATTTTGAAGCAATTAAAGAATATCAGCTTCTGTTAAAAAAAGGCCTACGGTTGGGCTATTTTACAGTTAAGGATGTGGAAAAGAAATTTAATGTCGACAACAGCTCTTTCGCAGTATTTTATTATCTACCAAAGACATATAAAGGCCTTGTTAACCTTAGTGGTCGATGCTATAGTGTCTGCACAAAGATATTTTTTGAAAAATATTAGCATCTTATTACCTGAACAATTGAAAATTATGTTATCAGTACAGCTTCCTATATTAGAGATAGCCAATACTTTTTGAGTAAAATTAAGCAGAAGACTTGGAATAATAAAATGTTTTGGCTATGTTTGGATGTCAAAAGTCTTTATACCAATATAAAACATCATATTGACCTCCAAGCTTTGTTTTATTTTCTAGGGGACTCTCCTATGTCACATTTTTTGATAGACTTAGTGTCCTTTTGTTTGAAGAATATTTTTTTTACATTTCACCAATTATAGGGCACAGCTATGGGGGCAGACTTTGCCCCCATGTATGCCAAATTAGTAATGGCCAAGTTTGAGGATGATTATATTTATACCCATTATTTTTATAGGTCACAAGTTATTTTACATTTTAGATTTATTGATGACCTTAATTTTTTATGTGAAGGAGATCAAGCAGATGCTATTAAGTTTGCAAATGATTTACAGTTTAACAAAATGGGTTTACAGTTTGATGGCATACAGCTTGGCCCTCAAGTGAATTTTTTGGATATAAGCCTAAGTGGTTTTGTGACAAGTCTCCATAGACAATTTACTCAAAGGCATTTATTTCTACATGGGAGTAGCTGTCATCCTAGATACCTAGTTATGGTGTTGCCTTATAATGAATTCCTTAGAATTCATAGGCAATGTAGTTCAGACAGTTTATTTAATAAAGAAATATTAGAAGCTGAGAGAATGTTTATTAATAGAGGCTATGATGCTAATGTGGTAAGCGAAGCTAAACAAAAATAATGAAGATGAGATATGAATACAATTATGTGGATACACAAAATAATTCAGGGGGATAAGAAAATTTGTGTTAGAAATGCAAACAATAAGAATAACCAAAAAAAAAGTCTGTTTTGTGACTACTTTTAATGTTATAACTGAGGAAGTTGTGAAGCAGGTACGCCATTTGTGGCCTATGCTGTTGACAGATAAGACCCTGAAATTAATACTACCTAATTTTGTTAATATATTATACAAAAGAGCTAGAAATTTGTTTGATGTGTTGGTACATAATTTTTTTTCTCCACCAGAGGCCAGTATAAATCAGGGTCTGGACTTATGTTATGGTACTACTCCATGTGATAGATGCTCTATTTGTCAATATGTAGTTAATTATTTTCAGTGGTGGCTGGTGACTTCAAATCAAAGGGGGGCTGCAGGAGACAGCTGAATGGGTGGGGTCAATGGGAAGGGGTGTGGCCAACTAGAAAGGGGAGTAGCTATGCTCAAAACCACAAAAACTAACTAAATACACTGCCCTGGGTGCCAAACCATCATTATGAGAGACCAATCAAGACAAAATGAAGTGTAGAAGAATAAAAATATTTCAATGCATTGGCTGCATGGCAGCTTACTTAATATCTAGATGGAAACAAAAAGGTTGTGAGGCATGAAAAAATAAATTACTTTTTAAATACATTAATGGAATGCCAGTCAAAATCATGTATAAGAAAAACTAGCAGCACTCAACTCAAACCACTTCTTGCACTGCAATTCTAATTATAATTTATATTCAGCTTTATTAAAGTACCAAGTAACATGCTGAAAGTAGAAATCTGTGATGCCCCCACTTGTAAAAATGTTTCTTATCCAAAAAAAGACCTGTTGCCTGACAACTATCTACTTGTTTCATGGGAAAAACATGATCAAAGTAAAAAATGAAAAGCAAACAAGAAATAAGCTCAAGATACATTGCTTAAAAGGATTACTGTACAGGTTATGGACCACACGATTGGCATTCTGTTTAGTTTATGGGTAATGCCTGCAGAGATGACTGGAAGTCTCCAAGTGTAATGAGCTTCTTAAAATAGTGTAATCCTGTCCTTTATTACAAATACTGTCATATGCATTTCAATACCCAAGGCTTATACATTATCTAGTTAAGTATTCTCTACATGGCAACAACAGAAAGGCTTTCAATGTTGGCAATTCTTTAACAGTATGCTTATTAAAGCTTACTTGCATCTTACGATCTCAGCCAAGCTTACCTGATGGCCATTAAAGTATTGCTACTTAAACACAGAGCAACAGGCACTTTGAGTAATAAGCATAAATCAACAGTACAAAAAATATGGCAGAAACCAGACCATTCTGCAAAAATCAAGGACAGATGAAAAGCCACTCTAGTACTTGTGTCTACCTTGGATGGGGGGGGGGGGCGATACTCTGCACATTTACACTGCATAACTACTCCTTGCCTTACTTCGACACATCCAGAGTCACTACATGGGGGAGTGGGGTGCAACAAGTATGCCACAATTTGAAATGTCTTTGGCTGACTGTGATGGCCCTGACACATTTGTCATACGTCTTAACATCAGAGCAAGAAATCTGGACAAAGCCATACAAAGAAGTGGGACAAAGGCCCAAAAATAAGGACAATTTTTAAATATTGCTCTTAAAAACTTAGAAAGATAATAGAATAGGTCTTGCATTAGTATGAATTTTCTGAATGGTATGAAATCTGAAACTCAAATATCTGTCATTATTTTCTAACTTCAGTTTTTAATGATTTGTCACTAATTTGCCAAAAAAAACACAATTTTATGAAAAATGGACCAAAAATGTGATGTAAAAATATAAAATAGCCACGCAATACAGCTGGGAACCTGTCAAAGAAGGGACACTTTAATATTAGTACTGCTAACTTGAGCAGCTGACAAAATAAAAGAATCTACATGCATTTCTGAAATAAAAGTTATCTATAACTCTGATTATTACAGTTATTTCTTAATTGTAAATCCTCCATGTTTTCTTCCAAAATTGCTATTTTGCGGAGGGATTATTAGGGGGAAGAGCAACATTTTGAGCCACAATCAGGGACAGTTGAGAGGTTTGGCTAATTTATTTGCATGTACCTCTCAACCTGTTAATGCAATAAATCTGGACAAGGCCAACTACATTGGGGGAACATATAAACAGTACTAAAAATTGCTCTTGTATAAACTGAGACAGTTGATAGAACAACAGGTCTTACTTTAGCATGCATTTTTCTGAAGGTTATGAAGTCTGAAACTCAGTGTGTCATTATTTAGTGACTTCATTCCTAAATGATTTGCCAGAAAACCACAAATTTTATGAGGAACAAACCAAAAATAATAAGCAAAAATCTATTCATTCTTTGAAAATCTGGACAGTTGGGAGGTATAGTTCAGCTGGGGCTGTCTTTAAGTTTGCCGCCCTTCCCCCTCACAAAATCATGGTCGAATGGAGCCTCCCCCTGCAGCCATTCCAATGATCCATTACTTGGCTATTTCACTCCATTTACCATAAACACTAATGTGCATACTGATTTACTTCTATGATGATTTGGACTTCATTTGAAAGTTTTATTTTGCATTTTACAACACAAACACTAAGCCATCTTCTAAACAAACTTAGCATTAAAACTTCTCTGCCCTTGAAACTCACATTCATTGAAACAGCATTGAAACCCACATTCAAAGAAAATACATTTTACCAGTGGCAGATAAAGATTAATTCTGGGCTGTTTTCAAATCATAGGCCCCTTGCATATGAAACATACATGTGCTCTTTGATACACCTTCCTATTGTTTTGAACATTTTTCCAGTAAACTATGAAACAAAACGCATGCACCAATAATGACAAAACTGCCCAATTCAGAACATCTTTCCAGTAAACAATGAAACAAAATGCATGCAGCCATAATGACAAAACTGCCCAGTTCAGAACAATTCCATCATAAAAGTCTACTCAGACTTCTACAGTCCACCATTATTAGTAAATATGCACAATTCTTCAGTCCACCATTATCAGTAAATATGTACAATCTCTGAAGAAGTATGATAAGCTAGTAATATTGCAATAGGAAATGGATGGCAAACTGATAACAGGCTCATAGTTAGTATCTTAACTTTTTCAGTACGGCAGCATCCACCCCTTGTGGGAGTAGAACCAACAACCTTCTGCATCAAAAGCAAGTACACAACCTGTTGTGCTATTAATAATGCAAGCTGACTTAGCATAAGCAGCACTAAACGTATCTTCCCCTGCAGCTCTCAGCTCCTTGTAAAATCTACTCAATACTCAACTGCATCTCACCTTCGCAGCACAAGAAATCTGGAAAAAGCCAAATTTATTGGGTGGTGGGGTCAAAAGCCCAAAAACCAGGGACACATTAAACATTGCTTGTATAATCTTGGAAAGTTGCTAGAATAAAATGCTGTGTTACCACCATACATTTTACTGCCAAGGTCCCTATGCAAAAGAGTCAGAGCAACATATCACTATGCCAAATCAGCTGCTTTGTGAAAGAAAAATGCTGTGTTACCACCATACATTTTACTGCCAAGGTCCCTGTGCAAAAGAGTCAGAGCAACATACCACTATGCCAAATCAGCTGCTTTGTGAAAGAGAGGAAGACTGAAACTTAAATGACTATCATTTAATGAATTCAGTTCTCACCATAGCTGTCAACCTGTTAGCACAAAACACCTGGACAAACCCAGTAATGAGGGAATACAGCCCTCAAACATATTTAGTGAATTCAGTTCTTGCCATAGCTGTCAACCTTAGCTCAAAAAACCTGGACAAAGCCAATAATGGGGTAATACAGTTCCAAAAATAAGGACAAATTTCAAGTAGTCATCTTATAAACTTATCAAATTGCTAGAATAAAAGGTTGTGTTACTATGTATTTTCTGAAGAATATAAAGTCTGAAATTCAAATGCCTGTCAATTTTACTTCTGACGGAACAAAAACAATTTTCAGCAGAGGCCCAGGGAGAAATACTGCAGACACATGTCTTTGTAAAATGGCAGGACACTAGAGCAAATCCACACAAGCACAGGGATGAGATGCAGACTCTACACAGAAGGCACCGCAGCCAAGAATCAAACCAGAAAACCTATAGCTGTAATGCAACAATGCTACCACTGCACCATCAAATATGTAAGGAATTAAACATTCAGAAACTTGAAGTCTGAAATTCAAATGCCTGTCAATTTTATTTAGCATTTGTTAATCAGGACAGTCTGACTTGGAACAAAAAAACTATTTTCAGCAGAGGCCCAGGAAGAAATAATGCAGGCATGTCTTTGTAACAATGGAGGACACAAAAGCAAACCCACACAAACACAGGGAGAAGATGCAGACCCCACACAGAAGGCACCCCAGCCAAGAATCAAACCTAAGAATCAGCAGCTGTGAGACAACAGTGCTACCACTGCACCATCAAATATCAAGCAGTACAGCATTTAGAAACCACAGATATTTTGAGGAACAGATCAGATCAAATATGAGGCAAAAATCTGCAAACACAGGGAGAAGATATAGACCCCACACAGAAGGCACTCCATCCAAGAATCAAACCTGAGAATCTGCAGCTGTGAAACAACAATGCTACCACTGCACCATCAAATATCAAACATTGCAGCATTTAGAAACCACAGATATTATGAGGAACAGATCAGATCAAATATGAGGCAAAAATCTGCAATTTTTTTACGAATGGTGTAGGGTAGGGAATTCAGGTCCTTACCACCTGCATACAAGGTATAGGGTTCAAGCCTGAGGTATTCCCTACCGCACCACCATGAATTTGTTCTAGCCACCAGTATATAGCAACTGGGGCATTTACACACAAAATCCATGCCTGTGACCTCATGATCCCTTTGTGCTATTAAATCCATGCCTGTGACCTCACGATCCCTTTGGCGCATCCACCATGTGAGATTTCCTGATGAGACTCCAGTCTGCCTGCTGACATTGCAGTCTGAGTTGGCTCCATTTCCTGCGACAGTTTATGCAGTTATAACTGCATAGACTTCTGGGATGTCTGTTGTTAAGTGTTTCCTAATCTGGACTGCTGCTGAGACTGTTGCAGCAGTCTGGACTAGTGTGCATGTGTGAAAAGTCTGTGATCTTTTTATTTTTCTTTTTTATCTTTATTTTCTTTCTTTTTTTTATTTTTTACAGCTGGGGGGGGGGGGCTGCAGTCTGGCAGTCCAATAGCATGGGATGCCCCTGATTATTTTCCTTATATCAATGGTTTTAGATTTAATACTAAGGATAGATATAGTAATACAACATCCACAGGAGTCACCACACGAAAGTCCTCACTGAGTAAAAAATCTTCTTTATTAGAAACAGGAACACAAGCGCTTTCACGTAGCTATACTACGCTTCTTCAGGTGTAATAAAACATTAAAACTGGAATGCTTATATGCAAAAACTTTGGCGCTCAAACCAAAAAGTTAAACAATAATTGATTAATTATTAACACATTAACATTCCCTCCTTGTTCTACTTAAAGGAGCAGTATTAGAATAATCTAAAAGCAGTAAAACATGAACGCCGATACCAAACGGCTTTAAACAAATCAGCAAATCCTATCACTGTGTTGCTGCATGGACTGACCAGAGCAATGATCTCACTACGCTGTATATTAACATAAAAATCGCGATCAAGACAAAATGCAACATAAACATAAACATAAACAAACCATTTTCCAGTTCAAAAATACATCTAAAGCATGGTTACCTTCTTGTATTGAAATCGTTGTTTAGTCACAAATAGTCCCTGAAACAACATTACAAACGTACAAAAGTGCTGTACATAAAAACTATTTTACATTCAAAATTAATCCAACAGATATGAAAAATGCAGTAAATCGGACGACTGTCCGAATATGTAAAGCAGCTTGCTCACCTATACTGTTTGCAAACACAAGAGGTGGTACAACATGTAGCTGTCGGTTGTTTCATAACTACAGCTCTCTGCTAGCATAATACCATCAAAGTCCATATGCGTACAGACTTCAAGATCTACGCTGTTGCTGAGTGAACCCAGCAACTCAGCTGCAACATCAGAAAAAAACAATTTCCAGTCTAAGAATGCATCTGAAGCATGGTTTCCATATTATTTTAAAATCATTGTTAGATCGCAAATGGTCCCTAAAACAACATTGCAAACATATGTAACTGCTCTACAAAAAACTATCTTACAATCATGCTTAGTCCAGCAAATATGGATAGTACAATAAATCGGACAGCAGTCCGAGTATATAAGGCGACTTGCTCACCTGTACTATTTGTAAACACGGGGAGTAGTAGAACATATAGCTGTCGGTTTGTTTATAAAAACAGCTCTCCGCTAACATAATATCATCAAAGACCATATATACCAGACTTCGAGGTCTACGTTTTTGCTGAGTGAACCCAGCAACTCAGCTAAAACATCAAAGTAAAATATTACAATGAAATATTAAGAGGTGAACTTGGAGCAATAACTATATTTAAAAGAGGAACGCTCCGCCTCTGTGGACATGCGCCCATGTAACAAACCCTATCAGGAAGCTATTGAACCATGCTGGAAAACAAGGGTGTATGCCTAAGCTAGTCGCTATTCAAGCAATGAGTGCACCTTGTTAGCCAACGTGCCGCATACATACTGTAACCAAAAAAAATTGGGCTGATGCACTAAACACGAATATATAAAAGATGTATATACAGAAATGACAGAAATTATTTACCATCCATAAACCATTACTGAAGCATCATATGCTAAAACTCCCGCATAGTGCATGTAATGACTAAACGGAGTATATACAGAGCCAAAGGATCTTGGTCAAAACAGGAAAATAACAGTCTAAGTCTAGCAATCTTCGCCTTTATAAAGGCTGAAAACAAGAGGTACTATGTGTTGTAATGTAAGACTACTTGTAATGTCATGATCCACTAGGGACACGTGATCTAAGTGTCCAGAATGAGTATGAGTGAACATGTGGAGGGTCATACAAGGGACCAGATCTGACTATGTGACTAACATGAAGAACAGAGGTGACTAAGATGCAGATGTGGCCTAAGAGACGACCATGAGATGTAACAAAATCATAAAACACATTGTGTTTAATTAAAGCACTTTAAGTCTAAACTATCTATTCTTAACCCACATAAGGGGAAAAGCAAAAAAGCTGAAAAAATATTTAAAGGAAACCTGAGGCCAGATGTCATAAATTTACAACTTTCTATTATTAAGAACAGGTTTAATAGACACAAACTGATTAATACCAGGATATATATGAGCTTTCAAAGTAAGTATCCATTTGAGTTCCCTAACAGCCAACTGATTCATATTATCTCCTTCCCTATTATTAATGGGCAGTAACTCCAGAACCATAAAACTAAACCTATGTGTACTGTATTCTACTATATGTTTGGCTAAAGCGTTGCTTTCATGTCCTTTCTTGATGTCATAGCAATGGTTGTAGACCCTGTCACGAAGTCTCCTCTTCGTGAGACCTACATAGAATACTTCACAGAAGTCGCACGTTGCTAAATAGATTAAGTTTGTACTATTACAATCACTACAAAATCTAGGTGTAAAAGTAAAAAATCCATCAGGATGTGAAAAACAGACATTATTAGATATAAATGGACACATATGGCAATGTCCACAGGGGAAGGTACCCTGAGAGTCACTAAGACTGTTGTTTGATGAAAAGGTCTGTTCTAAACATAAGGATTGTTTCAAGTTGTGACAGGTCTTGTAGCTAAACCTAGGATAATCACCCACAATTGTCCTGGTGAACGGATCCATGATCAAAACATTCCAATTTCTGTTGATGATTTTATTTATTTATTTTTTTTCAAGGATAGATATAGGGCCAGATTCAGGAAGGCTTACACGGAGTTCAAGAGTAGTGTAAGCCTCCGTGTAAGCCTCCTGATTCAGCAACAGCCCAAATCTCCGTGTAAGAGACAGCTAACACGTCTCTTACACGGAGTGGGCGTGGAAATGCTCAATACCTCATTTGCAGCTCCAAGATATGCAAATGAGGTATGTGAGCGATCCACGAAGCCCAAACCAGTCCGTGTAACGGACGTGTTAGCTGCAGAAATGTACTCAGCTGACAACTGAGTACATTTCTGCAAAATTAAAAACGGAGCTATGTCAGCTCCAAATAAAGGGTGCATTTGTTATATAGCATGCCAATGGCCAAATATGTGGCCATTGGCATGAAAGTGTTGCAAAAAGTTATATAACTTTTTTTTTTCACGGATTTATGTGTTTAACTGCAGCGCACACCGCAAACGGGTGCGCCACCTAAAACTGAAAACCGGCTTATAAGCCCACAATTGTGGGATTTATGTATTACATGAAATGTCAATGGAGGACTTGCAGAGCAAAAACAATATGGCCTCCGCTTAGTGGTTGTCAAGGGGGAAGTCTGCAAGATATGTAACCGCTTATTTTGGGTAATCGGGTGAAGT